>NW_004955421.1:14649022-14740804 GCF_000276665.1 Chinchilla lanigera | reverse complement strand
CGCTGGGATTACAAGCACATACCACCATGCCTGGTGGTTCTTAAACTATCATCAACCTCTTGGAACCTGTTATAAATGCAGATTCTGAGGCGCCAGTGTAGACCTGCTGAAAGGGGCGAGGGGTGTCTGGCAGCAGTCGATGTTTGAACGAGCCCACCTGTGAAATGGGGAGCCTCCTCTGGGTGCCTGGAGATGCTGGCCAGCCACACCTCTGCTAGGAGGCCGGGCCAGCCCCCTTCCTCTCTTCTAGCCTCAGACCAGACGAGGCGCAGCGTTCCCTCCTCTGACCCTAAGGACTCCTGTCATTCCGCTGGCAAATATTTATGGAACAGCTGCTTCATGCCTGGCACCCTCTGGGCTCTGGGGATGCAGTCGTGGAAAAACAGAGGAATTCCTAGCCCCACAGGGTGTGGGCTGGGTGTGGGAGACACAGGGTCCCGTGTCCCTCTGTGAGCGCCCGCACTTTAGGGTCTTAGAGGCTCAAAGGCCACGAGAAAGAAGCACATTTGACATTTGATCTGATTCATTTCCTAAACTTATTAAACTGCAGAATTGCTCCCGGTGCCCCCCCAACCCCCCCGGCCTGAACGAACCAGTTAACAGTTTTTAAGACCATGCAGCATACTTTATCCTGGATCGCACCAAATCGATGTGGAGAGCCCATGAGAAATAGCTATTTTGCTTTCACAGCACAGGGCAGCTAAAATGCTGAGGTCCTGGAATTCAGCAGACAGTATGGCGGGCAATTCTAAGTTTCCAAACTTTCATATGACACAGTGTGAAAAATAAAAAATTCCATCTGTACTTGCCTCTGCACGTCAGCCTGGCCACTATGAATTCCTAAATCTAGGACGGGGGGAAAAATAAACTCATATTCTGAGCTTGTCTTAGAATTCTCAGGTCCAGGAATGAAGCTGCTTCAGGGAAACTGGTCATGTTTCTTTGTTCTAAAGTGGTATAACTGATTAGGAAAACAATGTGTCCACTCCGAAGAGAAGAAAGATACATTTGCCAGAGCGCTAGTTAATGGGGGCACAGCACTGTCGCGAGAGGAACAGGAGGAATTCTAAATCATTACTTTCCATGTCATGTCCCAGACCACCCAGAAAGACCACTTGACCTCAAAACTAAATGACGAAAGTAAATTCCAATTTGCTCAGCTTGGGCAGAAAATAAGAACAACAAAGAACTCTTCTTCCATGATGGGAAGACTCCATTCATGAGGTCTTACTGGCACAGCAGAAGCCCACCGCCTCTGTCTACACAGAAGCCCAGACAAATCACGTTTGTAAAGGTCAAGGTCAAAGGGCAGCAGGCTCTGTGATCAAGGGCTGCCCACAACAGACTAGAAGGCAAGACCATTCCGTATTGCTGCGGTGGATTCCCTGGGTTCTTCCAGCTTAGACTGCCTGAGCAACTGGCATTTGGAACAGCTAATTTTTAAAGACCCTGCCATTTAATTCTTCAAAGGCTCTATCCTGCTTCTGTGAAATGTGTCAGGATAGTCAAACTACTTGGTTTCCCTTGTACAGAACAAGGAAAGGTTCCTACGGAATCTGAAGGTAGCATGGGAGAGAAATACCTTTCCATGGCAATAATGGCCAATGGGGGGCAAGTGGTGAGGAATGACTTCAGGGATCAGATTAAACCATCAAATACAAAGTGGTGCTCCATCAAAGATAATGTGGCCCAGTTTTGCCCTGGGAGGAGCAGAGACTCTCTCTGGAGAGCCTGTAAAGAATAAACAAATGATTCAAGAATCAGATCATATTTTACATGATTCTGAGGTCATGTGGACCATTTCAAATTCTGCTACTTTAAACATAAGACACCATTTTCTTTTTTCTATTTCTGGCTGCCTTCTTAATATTTATGGCATAACAGGACCACGTAGTGAGGGGGAGAAACAAGGAAAGAAAGAAAAAGGCTTGTATGGCTGGTGAAGCAGCACCGACTAGAATGAGGAGCAGGCTCCCGGGGCAGAGCGCTCGCCCTGCACAGAATCTGGCACTGAGGTCTGTGAACATTGCCTTTTGGATGGAAGGAAAAGGAATAAACCATAAGAAAGAATGGACATTTGAGTCCTAACGATCTTTTTTGGGGGGCAGGGGGAGAAGAAAGAACAACAGGGAGCTAGTAGGGATTCGCTAACACACTTAAAAGATATCTAGCTGAAAGGGAGACCGCACTTGCTTCTGCTTGACCTCTGTTCACCAAAGGAACTTGGACAAAAAGACTATGTACTCACGAGAACTTAACAGGCTTTTTAACGTTACGTCCTGATGGCTTGGGGTGTAGGGAGGAAGGATGCAAAATGGGACCGTAAGTGCAAAAAAATTAAGCATCTTTGCTGGAAAGATACACACTGCTTTTCCTCATTTCTTGTTTTTAATGTTTTTCAATTTTTATTTTTTATTAGTGCATGTTTGCAGTTCCGAATGATTCCTTGTGTGGAGCTGGCACATGCACATAACACATCTTAACTCTTTTTTTCTTCCCCTTCATCTCCTCCCCCCCCCCCCAACTTGTGGCTTGCCTTTCTATACGAGCTGTGTTTCATTCATTATGATGCTGAATAGGGACTGAAAAGCCCCAAGAGCTGGAGGTTCAGCTTCTTGGTTAGTGTCTGGGAGGCAGTGACTGCGCAAAGTTCATTGCTATTGCTTTGGCTCCTGCGACAGTCCGAGTGCACAGAGAATTCAGGGCTAGGGGCTGGCTGTATCCAGGAAGGCAGACAGGCGGCCTGAGGTTTGTTGTACTCTCTACTCCCCAACCCTTGCCCAACCTGTAGACACACTGCATGCACTTGTGCTACTACCTCGGGGGCCCCTTCACCCTAATGCACCTCAGCACAGACCAGATAACCCATTCCAAATCAAGCCAGCACATGTAATTTTCCAACATCCGAAAAGCACTTCATTCAGCGAGGGGCCTCAGCAGTGCGGACATGGGAAAGGAAGATACAGAGACAGTGAGGTGGGAACTTGCTCTCAAGAGGGTAAGGAGGGATCGGACACAATAGCGTTTTCTTAAAAACTCAATTTGACATACTTCTCAGATGAAGAAATATAAATGACCAATAAATACATGAAAAAATGTTCAACATTACTGGTCATTAAAGAAAATATCTTTCAAAATGTCCATGTTCAATTATATCTTGTTCTTTTTTTCTTGAGACAGAGTCTCACTAAGTGAACCAGGCTTGGCTCCAACTTGTGATCCTCCTGCCTCAGCCTCGAAGTGCTGGGGAAAAAGGGGCAGGGCATGCCAATACACCCAGCTCAACTACATCATCTTGACTGAAGAATTAATTCATTTTTAAAAAATTTATTTAAAGAAATAAAAGGAAAACATATTAACAAACAGACATCCATTTACAAAACAGCATAAGAACAATACAAACAAAACAGAGTTACAGACAAAGTTGTAGGAAATTAACAATGGTTGTTATATTACTTATTGATATCTTCAAAGTGGTTTCTCAAGAAAAGAAATAGGGACATATAAGATTGATCAAACAAGTAATCATTAACTGTTCCTTTCTGTAGAGCAATAGAAGACAGCAGTACAACTATGTTAGCTAGCCTGTATATACATACTTACTTAATTTCCCCTTCTTTCCTTTCTCTTTTCCCACACCCCAGTTGCTCTTTACTTTTGAGCATTTTCCTTGTGTTTCACAATGTCTATCATACCTCCTAGTTTTTATTCACTCTTTCAGGTCTTACACTAGCAAGACGATGCTTACACATGCAGGTCTGATTTATTTCACTTATGATTATGGGCTCTAGTTGTGACCATTTACCTATAAAAGCCTTGAGTCTATCTTTCTTTATAGCTGAATAATATCCCATTATATAAAAGTACCACAATTTTTTTATCCAGTCCTCAGTGGATGGACATTTGGGTTGCTTCCACAGTGAATAATTAGTTCAAACAAAAAATGAAAACCAGTTAGAAGAGGGAGAGAGAGAGGAGGAGCAAAAAGGAAAAGATAAGAAATTAATACAGAAGGCCTGACACTGTCTTTCCTTAGGGAACCCAAGCTCTCTTTTAGTGACCCCATCAGTCTTTTAGCAAGCCAGGTTACCTGCTCTCCTGTCTCATAACAAGTTCAATACTAGAAGCCATTTATCTTTCAGTATCCACGGTGGCCGGTTCCAGGACCCCAAAAGCAATGGGTCCTCAAGTTCCTTATAGAAGATAGAGTAGTATCCGTGTATGACTTACATACAATCCTCTGGTGTCCTTTAATTCATCTGTAGATTACTTATAACACCTAATACAGTGCAAAGCCTGTGTAAATCATAGTTATACTGTGTTGCATAGGGGAAAATGAGAAGGAGAAAAGCCTGTGCATGTTTAGTAGAGATACAACCAGTAACCATCAGAGGTCTAAGTACCTCATACATAGCAGCAAGACTGTAACATTTTTGACCATGGATTAACCCACGGATGGGGAACCATGGCTTCCTAAGGCCAAAGAGGAAAGACGAAGGGAACAGGGAGGTGTGCACTAATCGCAAATGGTCTATTAACAGGGAGAACACTGGAAAAACAAGCAAAAATCACACAGTGGATTTGTGAAATTCAAAGTACAGTTTTAGGTTCTACGTAAAGAGAAAGAAGAATCTGACCCAGGATTTCCCCTGTGGGACAGCTGGACAGTCACTGTCCTTCCCGCAAGTTCACTGTGATGTGACGATGTCTAAATTACACCTACTGTATGTTCTTCAAAACAATAGGAAAGTGTAATATATTTTATGAAGAGTTTCATACAATTTAGCACTGGATGCACTATAAGAGGAGGTTTCAATTAATCTCCTGGCAGTGGAAGAATTGCTAAACCATCTCGAGGAATGTCCAGGTGCTGTGTGGTTGGTTTCTCCAGCTGCTCTTAAAGGGAGAAATAGGACTTAAGACCATTGATGTGTCCGGCTGAGTGGAGTCTAAGTCCTGTCACTTCACTAAATGCCTTAAACTGAGCAAGTCACTTAATCTTTCTGGGCCTCAACTTACTCATCTGCACATAGGAAAGAGTTACAGTGTCTTCCTCGTGGGACTGCTGTGATAACTACCTATACCAATACACAGGAAACCCTCAGAACGATTCCTGACACACATATATCCTGTAAACGTTAGATGTCACCATCTTCATTGTTATTAGCATGATTTTATCTCTTACTCATTTCATTATAGTTCTTGCAAGTTTTGACAACCACTACAAAACGCAAAACCACAGAACATAGATTCCATTTTCTTCTGGGTTCTATTTTGGCTTCATTGTAGCAGTCCTGTGGAACTGAATTTTCTGCCCGCCTGAAGTTAAGTCTGGCATGCTGGAGCAGTGACCACAAAGATGTCTAGAGTGGTCTGGTTCTTTTACTGAGCACAGTGCAGACACTTTTTATGACTTAACACTCATGCAATAAAAATTAAGTGGTTATATAAGATCACTACCAAATGACAAAACCATGATTATACATTGGTTCACTACCAAATCCTTCAGAAAAATGGATGTTAGCTGAGAACCAGGATTAAACATAAATAGCTGCAACATCACTGACAACATATTCAAGTTTTTATTAAAACCAAGGCAAAACTGAATGCCTTGAGAATTAAAAAAAATCAAAGTAACCATTAAAATGACCTTGTAAAAAGTCCTGATGTACCTGCTTAAGCTAAATCTGGGTCAAATATAAGAACCAAGCAAACTATAAAATTGTAAAAGTCATTCATAGCTGAATGTAGTCTCTTAAACTGTGCTGAGAACAATACATATCAAATGTTATTCTTTTTTTTTTTTTCTTAAGCAAATTTAAACCAGAAGTCTTATATTTATTTCTCAGGGAGAAAAATCAAGGAAAGGGCTTATATTTATTTTTTATGGATGTCAAAATATAATCAATCAAAACTTTGAATTTTATAAAAAAGATATTATTAATTCATTGGGTGGACCAGCACATCAATTGATAACTATTCTGTCACTTTGTAGTGACAAGTTTAGTGAGTTATGAAGATCAGATAAGGCATAAAGCTTTGACAAGGAGAAAGAAAAAAATATTATTGGACTGTGCTATTTAATTAGCTTAAACTGATTAAAAGTGCTGATTCTACCCCCAAAAATATCTGCTAATGTAGTCTCTTGTCTGTTTTGGGTTAACTGAACCTTGTCATTTCTTTTATCCTTTCCCATGGTCAATCCCATGCCCTAGTCTAGCGATGCTATCACTTTTGTTTTTCCCATTCATCTCTGTTATTAACTTGTTTGCCTGTGTTACACTTGCGGGTGATTTGGACATGGATCTATCACCCTATTCTACAGCTGGAAATAGAAGCTCATCTTCCTGCCTGATCCAATTGTCCAAACTCCCTCCCTAAATGCTATTTCTGATTAGTTGCAGCCAATGCTACATTCTCAGTCAAAGAGATAGCCTCCCTTGAAGTGGTACCTCTTCACTGCTTGGAGGCTTACTAGGTATTACCTGCTCTGGACTCTAGCCAAACATATCTCAAGGCCTGTAGGTGGCCTCTCAGATTCTCAGGGTTGCATACAGAAAATATAATCTGTGGCTCATTGAGTTCAGCCCAGTGTTGAAACTGGGTAGTGCCAGCACTTTAGATGCCCTAAAACAGCAGGCAGGAACATAGAGGAGGGAAGAGAGCCCAGTGCTTCTCAGCCCCTGCTGACAACTGGCCCTGTGGGAAAGGACGGGCGAGGCATAGTGTTGCCAAGCAGTCTCCACTTTCACATAAAGCCAGAAACACAGACTTTCTGTAAAAGCCGGATTTTTAAAAGTTGGCAACAAATCTCAACCATTTAATGGCACATGTTAGTTCACTGTAATATTTTTTTATATCCAGTTTGGAGGCTGCCAGTTGTGGAGATGGCTCCCCGAAAGGGCAGGAAACGTGAATAAGAACTCCTATCACAACAGATTTGCCAACGGATAACGAGGGTGTATCACATGCCAGGCACGGTGCTAATTGGTTGGTGTGAGTCATCTCTGTGATCCCCGTTATGCAGTGCCTGGGATATTGGTATTCTCACTGATCAGATGAGGAATGCACTCGGAGAAGACCTTGCCTTTCAGAGTCAGATTCGAACTTTGATCTGTGTGACTTTAAACTATTCGCTTCCCACAAAATCCACACTGGTATCCAAACACAAGGAAAGAGTGGAGCAAAGGGTTCTCTGGGGCCTTGAGGGAATACTTATGAATCTTTTTTTTTTGGTTTTTCTCCGGTACCTGGAACCGAACTCACGACCTTGCACTTGCCAGGCAGGCGCTTTGCCACTGAGCTAAATCCCCAGCCCCTTACTTATGAATCTTTAGGCTATTTTCTGGGTATACTGTCAGACAGGTTCTGAAAGGCAGCATCCAATGTAAAAATCTAAGACTTGAGAAATACAAAGCCACATTTCAAATGTATGATCCAGGCCTTCGGTATGGTGATTGCCAGCTGCTATGCCACTGGCCAGAACAATCTAGAAATCTGGCCACTAACTTTGTTTGCAAGTAAAACTGCTCTTAATAATAATTTTAAAAGGCAAAACCAGAAACAAAACCTTCTTAACAGCCTTGAATTCAACGGGTCTTCCTTATGTCCACAACCTTCCCATGCAACATGTTGATTTTAATCGGATTATTTCAACATCAAAGAGAGAAGGTCCAACATCAAATGGACCAGAAATGAAGCATTCTACAAAAGAAGCCTAATAAGCTCATCTAGAAATCTCTCTTAATTAAGTTAACTTAATCAAGTTTCCATATTCCTTCATGCTTATTTTTTGGCAAAAATTAAAACAAAAGCAACTGAATCCAAAATTAGTGCAACTGAATCCAAAATTAGTGCACAGGCCGGTTGTCATTTTTACTTGCTTTCATTTCACACCACCATGCACCACCCTGGAGAAGGAAACGTCCTCACAAAACTGCCCCCTCCTCCCTCTTGCTCTAACCTTTTCAAAAACAAACTGCAATTATTTATAGAGCTGCAGAGCTATGGAAATTTTTAGTCGTGTCCCAATTTATTCCACATTTTCAACTCCAAATGCTGTAACTGAAAAATTCTATCCATAGCTATTATAAACCTGTAGCGCACTTCTTTTTATCTAAAAACAAAAAGCAGTTGTGAGGGGCCCACTGGGACTGTCCAGGTGACATATTCCACAGAGCAGACAGAAAATCCACTGAATGTCCACGGAAACCACTATTTTTGTGAAGCCATTCAGCTATTTCTACATGGGGAAAGAGAAGCTCTTACAAATGTATAAAACACAATGTAAAAAATTCATCATACAGAACGCCGAAGAAATCAGGTATGGATGGTATTATGAGATGCTCTGCTCAGTACTTTCTGTTCTGTTAGCCTGACATCCTTCATTACATATTATGCTTCCTTCCTCTCCTCTCCCTGAAGGTCATCATTTCACTGGGGCTACGGTGACCACTGTACACCAAGCAGTATGCCCATTGATCTGTCTTTATCCCTTAGCACCACCTGATACCTTATATATAGGTTCCGTGGCTGATTTTCTATTCATCCCCCCATTCAAATAACATGGCCATGAGGACTGTATCTTTGTCTTTTTCTCAATGCCAAGTATCCAGCATCTAACAGTTAATTGAGATATTTGTTGAATAAACTAATATAAAAATGAAAAGAAATGACAGAGCAACTATCTGCCACACCAACTAGAACATAAATACCTCAAAATAAGGCTCCTACTCATCTTGATCTCCCTGAAGTGCTCCAGTACCTATGGTAATGCCTGGCATATCATAATGAATGGCTGAATGAGCGCGTGAATAAATGACACTGTTTATTCCAAAGCTGTGTTAATTCCATTGGCAAGGCTATGCAATTGTTTAAACAGGATTTCAGCGGTGAGGTACTGTACACACAATTGAATAGTACTGAGCCTTCAAAAGGAGGGGAATTCCTACCATTTGTGACAACTTGCATAAATCTGGAGGAGAGTATGACAAGAGAAATAAGGCAGGTACAGTAAGACAAATATTGCACAATCTCACTGAAATGCAGAAGCAAAGCTGAACATGTAGAAGTGCAGAGTAGAACAATGGTTAGAAGGAGATGGAAGAGCGTGGGGGAAAGCTAAGATCTTAGGAAAAATAAAAATAGACATCGTCTATCCAGCCGGCTTTCTGGGGGGAAAGTAGCTTGTGAAAGTTTCACCTGACAGTTCACATAGGCAGACTGCAGTGTGAAAACAAGTCAAGTTCCACACAGATCCATAATTAGAGTAATTGCTTCTTACAACCTGCATTTCCTAAACTGTCATTCTCTGGCCCTCTGTTGTTATGTAAGGAATAGACCTAGCACATAATGCATACCTTGAAAGCGATGACAGAATAGTATTTATTATGCACCCACATGTGTAAGATGTTGCACAAACAGGCAAAGTAGACTCCAGCTATGCCCTGAAGTAGCTCAGCTCAGGATTTAACTGCGGATAAACAGAGAGTTTACAAGGATGTAAATTTGGGGTTTCTCCATAATTACATAGTATATAATTCCAATGTAAAACTAAAATATGATCTAGACAAGTCTCCTTAACAAATACATTTAATTAATGTGATTGAGATAAAATAGCAACAAAAACTGAGGAATATAACTAATTTCTTTGGGGGGGCACAACTCTTGCTCGTAGTAATAAACACAGTCCTTTCTACCCCACCATACTCCACAGGAGCCATTTGTGCCCAGTCTTGGCATCTGCCAGCTTTAATGACTCCCAGACACCAACCATGTACTCCAGAGATGTTGAAAGTTTCATTAAATTGAACCAATTAATAAAATATCAGGAACAGGCACTGGATGCCAGGGCTGCACTCCCAGTGCTCTTGGAGTCCTCGCGGCTTGTCTGCAGGGCCACAGAGTGGATAGAAATGCAGCGAAGGTTCCCACCCTGCGCTCCCCAGCAGCAAACCCTATGGTGGTCCAGGGTCTGCCCCACAGCCCAGCATCACTGCTACCAGCGCAGACACCCTAAGGATGTGGCTTTGCTGGCATTACAGGTATGTGTGTCATTTCAGAGCATCTGTTGTGCCTACTGAAAAAATATGCAGAGGAACATCTGAAAGCTGTGGTCCACTGCGAAGACTTCCAGCTGCTTCTAATCCTGAACATAGAGAACTTATTTTAAGAGACAAAGACTTCTTTAACCCAATATCCATAATTTACAGACTGGAAGGAAGGCCCTATGTCTAGCACGCCACACGTGTTCGTCAGCTGTCCCTCCCTGTCTTTAAACCTCCCATCTCCTAGGGTGGCAGGTTGCTACACAAGGGGAACAGGTTTTCCACACTCAAGAACCACTGCAACAGAGACAGGAAAGGAAGAAATGTGAGTATGGCCATGTGGTTCTACTTCTGTAGGGTGACAAGGGTGGAAGACACAGGATCTGGATCACTACAGAGGGCACAGTGCTTGCTGAGAATCTCTACTACATGGCAGCTCATTGCACGCCCTTCTGGACCACTGGCGAGGCCTCCTACTGTTGGTGCTCCATCACACCCATGTCTGAGGGTCCCAGCTGAGATCACTCGGTCCCTGCCCTCAGCACAGCAGCGAAGGTGGAGCAGGCATCTGCTCACTAATGTGGCTCTGAGTCCCAATGTATCTTTCAGCCTTTCTTGCAGTTGACTGGGGCAGGGGGTCACAGAATTCTGACCAACAGAAGGGATGGAGAACTGACATGTACCCTTCCGAGTCTAGCTTATGCCTTCCCCCCTCACCACTGGACACTCTCTCTCTTTCCAAGTGGAGAAATACAGGAGTCCCAGAGAAGCCAGTTCCTGAATGGTGGCAAAGAACAAAGCCCACCCCATACACACCTGCTGAACTGCACTTGGCCCTTGACTTCAGCGAGTAAATATTTATTGGGTTAAGCCTCTGAAGTTTTAGGGCTGCTTGTTACAATAGTTAGCTTACTGGAATATAGTAGTGAATATACTTTATTAGACCAGATGGTTTAAACCTACGAGGTTGAACTATGTCATATTTTGAAATGTGTTGAGACTTGGCATCAATGAACCCCAGGCAATGGTCTCAACAGTCCCCCTCCTATGGATGCTTTGGAACTGAGTACAGGACTAGTTAATGAATGGCCAAGAAGACTACCATCCTCTCTTTAAGAAGAAAGGGCAGGTCTTTCTTCCTGGTATCAGCACCTAAATTTATTGTTCGAATGGGTATTTCTAGACCAAATTGATTCTTCAGTGCTCTATTAGATCTAAGTGGGCCTGGTCACAAAATCCACAGAGTGTATTTACAACTGGAAATGAAAATGTGTTCATATACCCAGAGCCTGAGCCACTACCTCAAGATCTGAGACACACAGAGACACCTCCTGCTTTAATTTTCCACCTCTGCTTTACACTTCAGACTTCTAGGGATCTTGCATCTGTTTTCCAGCAGCCACAGAAGACATTCTGTAATTGCTTCTGAATGGAAAGCAGAGACTTTTAATTTTCTTGCACAGAACACGTACACACTCCACACACTTGAGTACAATGCAGTTGTCTCATTTTCTGTAAATACTGTACTCTTTCTCATTGGCAAACAAGAGCCTTTTCAAGTCAAAATAATACTCCTTAAAAAAGGCAGCGCAGTTTTTTTAAGGTTTGGAAAATTGAGCTTAGCCAGAGCACCAGGGACTCCAATTACAGGTATTTACCTGATGTACTCTTATAGGACACATAATTCACAAATTGCAGATGGCTTTTTAAGCTGTGTACTGTGCATTTAAAAATGTATTTATTATGTGGAGTTCTTTCTTTTGTGGTTTCCTGAAGCGACTCCTCATTCAGAGCAGTTTCCTGGCCTTTCCTTATGTCAGGCAATGCCGTTAACCTTCGGCAACCTGGAGCACTTAAGAGTTGTGCAGGCCTTGTTTTGCATCCATTTTTCTCCTGCATAGAACATTTGATTTTTCATCTGGTTTTCATTTTATACAATGATGTAGGTAAAGACAAACCCAAAGGCTTGGTAATTACGCCCTCATGGCAGCTCGACTTATGCATAGGAGATGTTTACTAATTACAGTGATGTGATGTCTCTCCTCCTCAGAAAGCCACAGCATGTGGACGTGTCTCTTTTGTTCCTTAATCTCTCTCTCTCTCTCCCTCTGTCTCTGTCTGTCTCTGTCTCTGTCTCTGTCTCTCTCTCTCTCTCTCTCATGGTACTTGGAATTGAGCCCAGGCCCTTGAGCATACTATGCAAGCATTCTACCACTGAGTTACATCCCACCCTTGTTTCTTAATCCAGTTGCTTACTAAAAAAAGGTACATTGATCAACCTGCTTTTTTATAATAAAGTATGTCACCTTAAAGAAATATGAAGCCCCACGGGGTTTGACAATAATAGTACACAACACTGTTCCCCCTTAACTAATGGGTATTTCTAGACCAAATGGATTCTTCAGTGCTCTATTAGATCTAAGTTTCTTGAAGCGACTCCTTCAAGAGGCACCAAAAATCTGTCCTCATCCTGCAAGGCTGACAACAGACCTATGTTTCTCCATGAGCTGGCGTCACTAACTTCACCACATTTGCTAAACACTAGGTAAGGTAATTACTCCTCAAGCTATGCAGCTGCGTCCATTCATGTCTTCACAGTACAAGTCACCCTCCTACTATCTCAACTTTGAATCACAAAATGTTCCCGAGGGAATACACGCCAGCTTGTAAAGCACTTTCAATCAAAGATAGTTTTAGATGCTTATAGAAGTCTCTAGAGAGTCTTTCAAAAGTGAGATCATAGAGGATTAAAGATGGCTACACATTTTTGTGTAGCCACTCCTCTCCCCGAGAGGTGGAATCTATTTCTTCACTGCAGATCTGGGACATCCTCATAAAGTAACGGTGACCAACAGAAAGTTGGGGGCAGGACAAGAGTGCTTCAAAGTGAGGCCTTCAGGCCCTTACTTCTGTTCCTGTCCTCGCTATGCTCTAGAAGGGCCACAGCAGGAATCTTGTGTGAGCTCCCTGAGCAGGAAGGACCACACGGGCCAAGGGACCCTGACACCCAGCACCAACTGCGGCCCCCATGGATAATCCAGCCATCCTGGCTGGCTGTCGCAGAAAGGAGCCCATGGAGACCAGCAGAAACCCAGGCTAAGAAACCTACTTATTCATAGAAAAGCAAACATCATGGGTATTTTAAGCCACAAAATCAGGATAGCTTGTTATACAAAGCAGACAAGCAAAACAATGGTGAAAAGAAAAACGGGAACCTAGAATTGTCACTGATGCGAATATTTACACAATGCTGGGTTGTCAGGTGTAATGGCAATGAAATCCTTTAAAGATTAATTTAAAAAGCAAATTAATGAGTAAACTGTGGTGAGCACAGATACACTTCTATAAAATGAATAGAAAAATATGTTCAAATGCTACATGTATGAGCAATTATGGATCAAGATAAAACTTCCTGTGATTATGTGACTCAAACTTTATGTGATTCAAGAAATGTCAAGCTTTCTACCAATTTGGACAGAAGTGAGCCTGAGAGGTGGGAACAACTGTTGGATAGATAAAGGTAGCTCTCAGAGATGATACAAGTTCTCCTCTCAAACATGTAACAGAAGATAAAATGCTGCCTGAAAACTAAACTAAAAAGGTATCATTTCTAATTTGACGTATTATTTTACATAATTTATCTTTGATCCTAAATATATACTGATGAAAAACTTCTGTGAATTAACATTGGATCATTTTGTCTGCACATTCAGGTTCACTTCCCCAGAACAAACAAACAACAAAAACAGGAAAAAACCTTGATTTTGAATTTCTTTGGAGAAATGAGGAAGCAGTCTTGTATAGTCTATATACTGAGACGTATATGGTAGTTTATGCAATGATAAAGACCAAAGTCTAATAAATGTAATTCATTTCTGAAAATTGTGATTTAGCATTAAATTACTCTGTGGAAGTATAAAACACTTATTTTTCCAGAAACAACTGTAGCTAACTAAATTACCTACTGGGATGCCTGTTTACCCAATTCTCAGAGTTTGTCTTACGTTACAAGTGATAAAGGGAACGAAATATCCAAATGTATGCAAAGAGGTTAAGGTGACTTGTGGAGACCTTTTGGAGGTTAATAAGGAACTTCAGCAAAATTAGCAAAAATATTACCTAACTTGATGAAAAATATTGTAGATGGCTTTTCAGGCATCTAACATGACGCAGTACAGTCTATACATTTAAAAAACTTTACCAAAACATCTAAATTGAGCAATATTTTTCTATCAAAATAATACATATTCTATAGTTGATAAATTTATGTAACAACTACTGCATCAACTATTGTAACCATCCTACTAACCTGTTTCATTGTTTATCTTTTTTCTCTTTAAAATAAAAAAGTCATATATATTCATTGTTGAAATTACAGAAAATTCAAGACTGTCAAGAAAATATAACCTGCCCTAATCATACCACCTCCAATATAGCTAACATTCATTGAGCACTTACTGTGGGTTGGACAGTAGTCTGAATTCTTTACATATGTTAAGTCATTTCAACAATGCAAGTCTCTGAGTGATATACTATACTTATCCCAAGTTTACACATGAGAAAACTGACAGGTTAATAACTTTGTTACATACTCCAATTGGGCTTTCTTTTTTTTCATTTTATCTTAAAAAAATAATCAAAACAATGGTATAAAATTTCTGGCTTGAATGCATGCTCTAAATCACTATATGCATGTGGCATAGTCTAATAAATGTAATTCATTACTGAAAATTATAATTTAGCATTAAATTACTCTGTGGAAGTATAAAATACTTATTTTTTCTGCTTCCTTCCAGTCTTTTTTCTTCTGCTTCCTTCTGCTTCCCTCCAGTCTTTTTTCTACAGTACAGATGCAACATACATGTGTTGGTCTTACACTGTGATTTTTTGAAGTATCTAATAATCATATAGCAAAGTCTCACTTTTGCTACCAAGTCTTTCTCGGTATCTCCAACTCCATACTCATTTCACCCTCATGGCTACTGTAGCAATCTCAAAATTAACATAAAGTCAATGTGTGTCATAGGTTACACACTGGGTAGGGATCACGACTTATTCTGTTTTCATCTCCAAATTTTCTGATGCCATCTAAAGTTTGGTAAATGCTATAATCACTTGGATGTTTGACGTAATTTCATTTCAGCAATGTGGTGAGCTAAATGGTAGTATTTGAGTACTTAACATTCAAATAACCTTTAGAAATAATCTAGACCCTGAGCTACTGACGAAAGAGATGCCATCAGAAATGAAAGTTATAGGGAAGAAGAAAACGAAAATAAGAATAATCTGGAATATTTTTCTGGAGAAAGAACTATAAATGGAGTCCATGTTGGTATAGGTCTTTACAATTTTGGAAAATAAAATTCCCACACTGATCATATTAAGTAATTATGGTCAAAGTAATACAAAACCAAAAAAAAATATTTTTACAGTTTTTCTGCATAACCAGAAAGCAGCAGGTAACCAGCACCTGGGCAAGATCCCACAGTGGTGTTTGTGTTTACATGGTTGCTAAGAGCAATGACCTTGTCATCACACTGCCTGGGTTTCAACCCCAGGTCAGGCCCCTTGTCTCTAGATCTGCAGCAACTGATTTTTCCAGAAGAGTTGTAAGTTCAATGAAACAAATCTTTCATGCATATCAAGACATAAAAAGTAGAGTCCTAAGACTCTTTTCCATGGTGTGAAACACACACATAAACTTTATACCCTTATGCAAAATGCCATCAAAATTGGGACTTCATTGATCTCAAGCATTTCCAACACTTGCAAAGTTAAAACTGTGCCACAGAGGGTGACATTTTCCTCTGCACACTGCAAGTGTCTGGTGCCTTTGGACATTCCCAAGTCCTATCTTTGGATTTATATTTTATTGGAATAAATGCAAAGACACACTGCTCACATTCTGCCTTCTTTAAGAAGGTAAAGATGACATCCTGAAAGAAACCCTATGGTCCGACTTTTTTATTCCCTATTTTTTTATAGGCATCAGTACCCACTGTGTGCCAAGAACAAACAGCATCCAGAGCAGAGAGGATGTGATTTCCAAATGCAAGGAAATCCAGCGCCCTGCACCTTGGAGGCCAGCATCCGGGTATGTGCACTTCGCCTGTGGCATCTCCTGACAGCCTGCAGCAGAACTGGCTTATACACAGCCCCTGGCCTGTGCCCTATGCAGAACTGTAACGGCAGTGCCTGCAGTGAGGTTTGGGTAGTACCTGAGAGATGAGCACTCCCTCTTGCAGAAAGTGCACAAAACTAAGTCTTGAAAACAAAAAGGATCACATCTACATTTTAAGGATATTCTTGCAAACTTGCCATGGAAGAATTCATTCTCATACACACATGTACATATATTCATATGCATGTGTGTATATATATATACACATATAATGTGTACATATATATGCATGTGTATATGTATGTTCTAGTCTTAACTGGCATTTCTAACAAGTGAAAGATTTGGTATTGCCTTTTTATCTTTCCCAGGTTATTTCCAGGGAAAGCTCTCCATGCAGTGGGCATTGACAGATTCCACAGCATGTTTTATGAAACTGAACTAACAGTTTAAATAGAAACAAAGTATACTGTAGGGAGTGAGATCAGCAAAGTTGATCTTAGAGGCTTTAACACGGACACCTGACACGTGGACATCAAAGAGAGACTATTAAAATTGACTACAGACCAGTTAATACACGGAATGGAATCTTAATCTAGTTCAGAATCTTAAGTTCTAGCTGTTACCAAAATCAATATATGTTCATCATCTAAAAATTACAGAACGAAACATGTAACAAACTAAAGTTTTTTAACTTTACCCCCCCCCACAATTAACTATTAACATGTTTCTTTCAATTGTTACTCTATGCACTGTATCTGTATTAGTATTTTATGCAGAATATACACAGTACTTTTATGGTTTTTTTATACGTACGTTTGGAAGGTACTTTGGGGGGTTTCCCTATTAAACCTTTAAAGAGTGTATTTCTTCCATTTTATAAAGAAGGTATAATTGACAAGCAGGAACTATATATGTGTAAAACTTGATGTTATGTTTCAGGTGTACAATATGAAATCAAAAACATTCAAGCTGATTAATAGATTCATCACCTTACAAAGTTACTATTTTCTTTCTGATGTTATGCATATTTAAATTATAAACACCAAGGAAAGACTCAGAACACTATGGCTCCCTGGTGCCATTATATTTTGTTTCTTTGAATTTTTTCCATTGACTACCTTGACTTTCCACTATTTAGGTTTTGCCTGTTGGCTTTCTGTCTTTCTTATTTGACTGAAAAGACACAGTTGATTGCTATGTCTTGGCACGTAAAAGAATGCAAGAAAAATCTTATAAAATTCACGTACTTTTTTCTGAAGCAGGAGGAACTATGTCTTCACATTATTAATAAAAGTATTTTCTGAGGAACTTATTTTGTGCCAGGCATTGCCCTATGGGTCATTTCTTCACAGATTTCACAATGTTCATGAGATCTGATATAAAAACCAAACCCAGGGGCTGGGGATTTAGCTCAGCGGCAAAGCGCCTGCCTGGCAAGCGCAAGGTCGTGAGTTCGGTTCCCGGTACCGGAGAAAAACCAAAAAAAAAAAAAAAAAAAAAACCGAACCCAACCCTGTCTCCACATCACAGTCTCCACAGCTGTGTCTTCCATCTCCACGCACACGCACAAATATACACACATAAAAGGAAAAATTCTGCAAGAGAAGACATAAAAGAAAAAAAGCCCACTTAGATCATGCTGCTCATTTTATGGCACGCTGACCTGTGGTGGCATTTAACAGCACCAGCCAGCCTAATAGCTAACCTTTACAGGCCTACTGAGTGCCCAGCACCTTGTGTCTTTTATCAACCAAGACTGAGCGGCTGACTGTGTTTCTGCTTGACCTCTTGTACCTGTAGTGGGCCTTTCATAGAACCTCAAGAGGCAGCAATAATGGCAATTTCTTTCCTTAAAAGGTCATAATCCTAGGACTCTAGGATTGCAGGAGCTCTTTGGGGAAGGGAGGATCACACTGAGAGAAATTCTGTTAGCTACTCCTAGGAAGGTTATAAAAAGGAAATTTTAATCAAATGTACCTAAGGAAAAACTGCAATATGGACAAAAGGCAAATGATTTAGACTGCTCAGAAATGTCTGAGCACCTGGGACACACACAACAATTCTGCGTACATTTATTAAGCATTTCCTACATAGAAGGCACAAAGGAAAAGAAAACATATCAGCCTAACCCATAATGAACTGCCAACATATAACCAGTCTGACCTCTGAGAACAACGAAATGCCACCAAGTACATTCTATCAGTTCTTGTCTTTGAGACACTATCAACTGAAAACTTACTCAGAACACGTTAGTTCTGAGTAACCAATCAACCCTTTCAGACTTTCCATGCTTAGCAACATTCTGATAAAAATGCTTTGCCTTCAAAGTAAGCTTTTAGTGTGTGGGTTTTGCATGGCAGAATTTCTTCCATATTGTGGTAAAAGGGTTGTTGCTAAAGAAGACAGCTACAGTGTCTGGAGGAAGGAAAATCATGACTTTTGAACAAGGCTCGCTATGGTTTAGATAAGTATACCTCAGAGGCCCGTGTAATTAAGCCTCAGTCACAAGCCTGTGGTGTTATTGGAAGGGGACAAATCTTAAAAAGCCAGGGTCTTGTGGAAAGAAGGTAAGCCACTGGGGCTGTGCCCTTGGAGGGGGATACTGGGACCCCAGGACCTCCCCCTCCATGTTTCCTGGCTGTCGTGAAGTGAGCACCTTGCTCCACTAGGCATTCCTGCCAAGATGCACTGTCTCATCATAGCCCAAAGGCAATTGGACCAAGGGACCATGCACTGAAATCTCTGAAACGTGAGCCAAAATAAACTTTTCATCTCTGTAAAGTTGACTGTCTTAGATACTTTGTTACACAGTAAAGAAAAGCTAATGCAAGGCTGAAAGCTCAACTTCACCACCCAGCTACTCCCTTGCCCACTAGAACACAAGCTCCATGAACAGAAGCTATATGAGGGCCAAGACTTCAGCTCTCTTGGGTACTATTTCCCTAGCACCCCGAAGAAGATCTAGCACAGGGAAGGTACTCTGGATCTGTTGAGTAAGTGGGCAGATCAAGGAATGAATAACACCAGGCAAAATATAGTGGATAAATTTCAGATTCTGTTTCTTTAGCCCATGAGACCTAGAGAAAGAACCAAATGGACTACGTGTGTGGTGCTGTGTCATCAATAAATAAGTTACATATTGCAGAGAATAAAGGCCAGCTGGAGGCAGGATAAAACAAAAACAAATTTATCATCACCACTGCATCCAATGATCACCATGATGATAAGGCAGACTTTTAAGTCTCCTGCAATCGCCTTTATGATGAACTGGCAGCTGTCTGTCCTCAGATCACAGAAGTGCTGCCTGCCTTATTTTGAAAAATAATTGTTACAAGTAAATGCAGCATACTCATGCCATACTGATTCTCCCGGGAGGGAAACAGCTTCTTTGCAATTCTTTGTTGTTTGTTTGTAGTTTCTTCCTGCCATGGGGCTTTAGGTAGATGGCAGAGTTCAAGATTTTATAAGATATAATTCTGACTGCTTCCTAACTCCTTTAAACTATCTCTAGCTGCTATGAAGTATTTTTAAAATCTATGGAGAATGGTTCTCTTCTTTACACATACACAAAGTGTGTGTGGGTTACATGTGAGTATAATCTCTTCTTCATGTGGAAGCTGAGCAACTTTAGCCAATTCCACACACTGGAAGATGAAGTATACTTCTGCAGATGCATGTTTGGGGTTGATGTAATTTATAAATGAGCAGATAATTTTTTATTTCATGGTATGCATCCACATGAAGAAAGAAGCATACTCTGGGAAGTTCAGCAGCTGGAAGTCAGGGTGAGAACTTCCAGGTCTGACTTTGCTCTTCACAAAACGCATTTCCATATACACAGGTTTTGGCATCTGCAAGGCTCAGCACCATCCGGAACCAAAAAGACAAGCCAGTACGCGCAAAGAGCAGGGCAGAATTCCTTCCACTCTGCTCAAGACACTAGCCCAAGTGAGGAATTCTAAGCTCTTAGATGGTTTTTCATCATCTCAGGAAAGAGGAGAAAAATACCCCCACAGCCTCTCCCCAACTGAACTCTGGAAATATGTTGTCTCATTTCATTTCTGTGGTTTTGCAGAGTAAAACTGTTGGAGCCTTAATGGCAGTAGGTAGTTTTTTCCCAAAAGCTTATAAGCTTTTCATGACGGAGAAAGTAGACACTCAAAAATGTCATGATGCAGTGTCAGCGATACCACCCTGAAGTCGGGGGTATAAGTTGTTGATGCCCCTGTCACTGTCCCATTAAAAATGAATCACTAGGACAAAGGAAATCCCCAGGCAGGAATCTGTGGTCTGGACAGTCTTAGATATCCAGCATAGGGAGCTAGGACTGTGGGGGTGGCTATCAGAACACCTCCTCCAAGCTTCCGGCTCAGGCGCTGCCATCTGGCACTTCTCTTTGCCTACAGGCCAGAAGAGGCTCAGCTGGGAAAAGAGGGCAGACAGTTCACTGCTACTTCCAGGATGGGCTGAGTGGGTTCAAACTCACTATGACGTGCATGTTCCTTGGCCCTAGTGCCTACCTCCAGGGCATCACGAAAAGCGTGAGAGCCCTTTCTCTTCTTTTGCTTCTGAAGCCAAAAGTCTGCTACAGACTCAGATCAGAGGTGGGCCAGACCAGAGCCAGAGTCAACTCCGAAACTTGATTTTATTTACTCTTGGCAAGTCCCAACTTCCTGGTTCTAAGGGGAAAGGGGGTGGGGGGGGAGTTAAAAGACTCATAAAAAAGGCTCCAAAGGCTTCTTGGACACCAAAGAGCTCTTACAAAACTATATTTTGATGAGCTACATGTAAATGAATCAGAAACATATGGATTTCATTTCCTTCATAATGCACAGGGGTTTCAGAGTGGAGGGGTGGAAGAGCATTTGCCAAGATGAATCTGGGCTCTGGTGAAAATGTTGAGGGGGAGAACTTCAGACATTTGCTAAACCTAAATTAAGACTAGGATGACATTCCTGCTCCCCTTCCTCCATGGGCCCCTGGTATCCAACTGCCAACCTGAGGTGCCAGGAGGAGAGTAACAGTGCCACCTACCCACACAGACAAGTCCTTGAGGACTGTGGCTCACTCTGATGGTGTCTGAGGACTCAGAAGTTATCTGGAAACAACCCTCACACATTGGATATTTTTGATGGCTTTTGGATATCATGAAGCAGAATATATAAAAATTTTTACGTCCACAAGATCCCACTAAAGGGAAGGCAGTTGGTGTTTCCCAGAGAGGTGTGTACTGAAAACACTGGAGTAAAGGAGGAATCCTGCTTCTGAGTGCCACTAATTTAAGGTTCTCCTAGCACCATATCCTGAGGCCCTGACTTGCTCACCAGAGTCCAGTGCCACTCAAATCCTCCAGGGCACGCTGGGGAGGGGGTGGGCAGAAATCTACACTGTACGTCAGTGATCTTGGCCTCTGCCTTCTTACACAAGCACTTTATTAAATAAATGAATTATAAAGGGGCAGTAAAGAATCTGGGAGCAAATGAGGTTTCTGGAGTGAGCCATTCGATAGGGCCAATCCTTCAGCACCTGGTTTGGCCACGAATTAAATGAACTGTGTTTTAATTTTACATGTCAAAAAGCCAGTATATCCGAGTCAAGGAAAGAGATTCTCCCCAAGGAAGAAAGAAGTTAAAATAAAAAAGCAAGAAAGCAGATGCTGGAAAGGAAGACATAAGGAAAAATGGAAAACAGGCAAATTTTGCAGAGGCAGTCAGTCATAAGAACTGATGGGAAAGGACTTTCAAGCAGCCAGAGAAGAGAGAAAATGGTACTGAAAAAGGCACCTGGCCCCTGCAAAGTACAGCTGGCTGTCAAGGGGAGCATCAGACATTACAAGAAGCATTTTCTTTTGATATGCCAAATGGCTGGTGGGGTACCTCTTCTCGCCTCTCAACAGAACTACAATCACTTTCTGTTGATAACAATGTTAAGCTTAATTACACAGAGGTTGCACTTGATCATTTCCTTCCTCAAAGTGAAAGGCATGCCATTATTTTTCATTTAATTGCAGAATAAGGGGTGCTCTGTTCCTGAAGTCCAGGAGTTGCTAATGCAACAATGGTGAATGCAATTGTAGTGAAGAACGTCAATTTTCATGATTGCTATTAATTAGGGGTCTGTCATATGTACAGAATAGGCTCTTTTCTTCTCTATCAGCCTGCAAATAGCCCTTTGCCCCAGAGAAATTGTATGGCAGGAAGGAAGAATGAGAGAGTCAAGCTGCACTGTCTGCTGTAGAGCGAGGCTCAAAGTCCAATCACGTAAACACAAAGACCAGATCTTTGGGCACGAAGCATCCACTTTGTCATGTGTGTATGTAAGTCACACTTCCATGAATGTCAGGTAAGGACAAATGGACAGCAACACAAGAAATACAGAACTGGTGCCTGGTAGAAATGGCATTCTAACACACCAAACACTGCATATAGGGTTTTCACTTAAAGACTGTTGGATGCATTGAAGGAAGTGGGAGCAAAAACTGGTCACACAGAAATTTAGGATGTCCATTTGCATGCAAAATCGAGCCCCAAACTATACTATATTCTGCAGCTAAACTGCTCTTGGGGGGCGGGGGAGGGGGCGCAGGGCAAACACTATATTTGGGTCATCTTCCCACTTCTGTATTATTTTTCCTGCAGTCTAGATCATTAAAAGTGCTGCCTTCATCTTGTCCAAACTACACATCTCAATAAGAATGC
This sequence comes from Chinchilla lanigera, assembly GCF_000276665.1. Lineage (NCBI taxonomy): Eukaryota > Metazoa > Chordata > Mammalia > Rodentia > Chinchillidae > Chinchilla > Chinchilla lanigera. Next base: position 14,717,939 of record NW_004955421.1, on the reverse strand, counting down.
ACAACCCATGAGTAATTTGCTAACTGGAGAAGCAATTCCATGGACCCCTGCAGCACTTTCTATTTTAAAAAAATCACAGCAATTGCACTGTGCCTTCTAGCTCAGGTCAAATGTACACAGTGACAAAGTATAACCTGCTTCCAAGTTCCTTTCTGATCATGGGCCCTAGGGCACCATTAGTGAGGATGCTTCCTTATGGAGAAAAGTGAATGGTCCAACTTATGTATGATTGGGGAAACATAATATTTTAATATCTGTGCTTAAAGCAGCTGTTTTACTAAAAGCAATAGTGGGCATTTAACTGTGTTGGCATGGTTTCTGGTTTTTATTTTCTGTTAAAAAATCATATAAAGCTACTGGAAAGATCCCTGTAGGCTAGGGTTTCTCAAACTGAGTGCTCAGAATTAGCAGGGAATTACATGGGAAGTTGTCAGGAATGCACACTCTTGGCTCCACCCACTCCAGACCTACTACAGCAAATATTCTAGGAGTAAAGCCCAATGGCCTATGTTTTAACAGCCCCATTAAGTGATGTTGCTATACTTTCAAGTTTGAAAATAGGGCTGGGGATATAGCTCAGTGGAGTGCCTGCCTGGCAAAGCGCAAGGTCCTGAGTTCGATTCCTGGTACCAAAAACAAAAAACAAAAACACAATTATGAAAAGAAAATGAGTGCTTTAGGGCACTGGTTCTCAATCCTGTCTACAGTTATAAATACCTAGAGAGGTTTTAAAATAACCAATACCTGATTCCACTCCAAGTCAATTCAACTAGCCATCTTTGACAGTGGGGTCTAGGGTTCAGTCTTTATTTAAAAGTACCCCATTTAATTTTATGCAAAACCAAAATTGAAAACCACTATTGGTAAGGACACCTTCCCTGTACAGTTTCAAGCTATATCTCACAGAAGTAGATATCTGCAATATGTTCAAGCAATAATTCCAGAGCAACTTTATTATTTTCTTTTTTTTTTTTGTTTTTCTCCGGTACCGGGAACCGAACTCACAACCTTGCGCTTGCCAGGCAGGCGCTTTTGCCGCTGAGCTAAATCCCCAGCCCCCAGAGCAACTTTATTATTGAAAATAGAGTTATGCATTCTGAGAAATGAAGTCTTACCTGCGTACTGCCAACGATGGCTTTAACATGAGATTTGTGATTGAAAAATAAATACAGTGGTCAGGGTAGGAGGGGACGAATAACATTAAAGTGTGTGGGTGCACACAGGCATGCACGCACGCACACACACACACACACACACACACACACACACACACACACAACCAGCTTCTGCACCTGCCTCTGAAAGGAGTCATATGGACAATAACACTCTTCAGTATCTGCCTTGCAGTAGGTGAATGTTTTTTTTCCATGTTTATTATGAAATTATTAGAAAGAAAACTAGTTTATGATAAACAGTATAGAAAAGACCCCTCTGGGTGCTCTGAAAGAACTGATAAAATGACAAGAACTATCCCATTCACCAAGTTTAAGTCAAATGATAACAGGCACAAGAAAACCTTTTACCGTCACAGTTCCTGCAGGGTTGCAGCTGGCGACTGCTTTGGGAGAGACTGACTCTGCTAGCAGAGTCTCGGGCATCTGAGAGCAGACAGACTGCAAGCCCCTCTGCCATCAGCTATCCACGCAGGAAGAATGCGGTGCCCAGCTCTGGCTCTGCTTCCTCAACTGTAAATGAGATGTTCACTTCCAACTCAGTTCAAAGGAGATTATGCTTGGGATTCCCTTGCAACTAAGTATTTATCTCATTAGATTTCCTAAAAAGAGGTTCAAGAGTGCAGGCGTGTGTGCCAGTTCCTTCCTTCACTTCTACTGTCCCTCTCCACCAATGGCCTCAATTCTGCCCTCCACTCCATCAAAGACATTCTTTGTCTCTAGCCTGACGACTGTCAGCTTGCCACAGTAAGCTTTTTAGTGGTGGCTTATTCGTGTTCACCGTGGCCTAACTCTTACATTTTAAAGCACTTCAGGGTAAAAGGCTGTATTTGTTTTGAAATAAAAAGTCCAAGTCATTAATGTCTGTTGCACAGGACCTCAAAACGCTCATAATTGATAACTTCCTCTTCAGTTCTTGAGCATGACCATGCCGTCCCTATTGAAGATCTCCATTGCAGAGCTCATTCTGACCATATCAACTCCTTTTAATGCCATGAATGGTTTATTTTCACCTTAACTGTACAGTTCACAATGAAGAGAAGTAGTAGGGCACTGGACAGGGAGCACAGACTTTAATATCAGACCAACAGGGTCTCACATCTGGATGTTCCTACTTGCTAGCTTTGTATCTTATAAAGGCCATTTTGACATTTTTAAAGCCTCAGTTTTTGCATCAATAAAATGGGGACAATGATAATGACCTACTTGGTGATTATTACAGGGAATGAAGGAATACTATATTTCATATTTGACCCAATGTAAAAATGTTGATCTTACTTCCAGACAGTCTTTAAAATATACAAATAAGGGAAGGGTTTGGTAAGTTTTGATAAAAAAGTCTCTAAAAGGCTCAAGTGTTCAGGTGTGGGGGTTTTAGAAGGTGATTATATCATCCGAGTGCTAACTTCATTAGTGGATTCATCTTTTGAGTTCACAGCTGGACAAGCTATTGGGTGGTGGAGTCGAGCTGGAGAAAGTAGGTCTTTTAGGGTGTAACCTGGAAAGGTCTACTTTGTCCCCAGCTCTTTTCCTTTCTCTCTGCTTTCTGACTGCCATGAGGCGAGCTGCACTATGATGATTTACCTTGTTCAGGTCCACGGCGATGGAATCAGCCAACCATGGACTGAAACTCTGAAATCGTGAGCCGAAACAAACCTTTCTTCCTCTAAACTGTTTTTGTCAAGTATCTTGTCACAGGAACGAAAAGCTGTTGAACAGGATCATGCACTCACTTCAGAGTCATTCTTATACATCTCGAGAGGGAAGGAAAGAGATCAACCTGGGGTAGAAATGGCAAGGCATCTGTCCTCTCCAGGATGTGCACTATTTAAAAATGACTAAGCCATTTTGGTGAAATGCCAACACTTCCTAGAATATGCCCACATCTACTTTTTCATCACTATTTGTCAAAATTAAATATATTTTAAATATCTGAATAAAAATAGAATAGACCTAAGGAAAGTAAGCACAACTATGACAACATACACATAACCTCTACATTTTATTATCACTGTTGCCAAAACATGAACACAAAAATCATAAGCTATACAGACATTGTATTTTTAGTAATTTTTTAAAAGGATGGTTTTGCCAATTTTCTGTTTAGGTTTAGTTTTGTCAACTCTAATGCGGCTAACAAAGAAATGCTTGTATTTTTCTTTTCAGAGATAGATACTAAAATATGTAGAGGAAACATGACACACTGACTGCAAGCAATGGCTATTGTGGCTCAATCATTCCTTGGCTTCACTTGAAACTTCTATAACTAATTCTCACACTTTTAATGTCAGAAGCCCACAGAGAAAAGCCTGAAGGTAGTAAAGGGCCATATTTTGAGTGCTCTCATGTTGAAGCAGTAGACTAAGCCTTTGGTTCCATGTGATCGTATTTTATTTTACAGCAAATCCACAGCTATTTTCTTTCCTTTATTGAACTTGTGAAGAATGGTAGGCCCAGAGGTTAGTTAATGCTTGAGGCCTCACTGCTGGGAAAGGGCTAAGCTGAAACACTCATTCATAACCAGCGACTCAGATGCCAGTGACTCCCCAGCTCCTTTCACTGCCTTGCTTGACTTACAGTCTCTCAGTTCTGAGGGTCAGCTCTGCAAGGGAAATGTTGCAATCACCCAGGGCACATTTATGTTCTCACCTCCTTCTCAAGCCTTCCGCTGTATTCCCAGCTACTTATCTTCTCAGGACCCACCTCATGTCCTCAGCTGAATGCCACCTATTGGCTTTCTCAGGGAATTAAAGGAGTACGTGTACATATGTATCTATACCTACACACTTTTTGTTATGGTTTACATCAAAAATGTCCCCTAAGTCTCATACGCTCAGAGGGGCTTTTGGAAGGTGACTGGGTCAGGGGGTGGTGCTGTGCTCATCAGGGAATTCATGGATGAGTTCAATAGCTCAATGTTGTATTTGGAGATGGAGCTTGTTGGAAGTGGGTCACTGGGAGTGTCACCTGGAATGATGTTTTCTTGTCCTTGGCTCCTCCCTTTTCTCTCTGCTTTCTGGTTGCCCCTGGTGAGCAGCTATCCTCTATCACGCCCTTCCATCTTTCTGCCTTGGAGCCTGCGAACTTTGCACTAACCCACTGGAAACTGCGAGTCAAATAAACCTCTGTCCCTTTAAACTGTGGGTGCTGGGTATCGTGTCCCAGTGATGGGAAAGTGACAAAGATGCCTACGTACCTTAAGAGTTCAGAGTAGCCCTACACTCAGTGAGTGCCACATAAACAATTGTTATTACACCTTTTTCACCCTATTAATTTTCTCACCACTTAAGTTTTCCCCTCATGAAGTGTCTTAACTATTAACTTTAATTGGATAATAACTGGATATAGGTAGCAGGTTCACTGAGGAGTTTATACAATTATCTCATTTATTCCTGCTTCTATAAAATTATTTTCTCCCCTGAGAAAAATATAAAATGCAAAGAGCAGATGCTCATGGCCTGCATGAGGCTCATGTACATGTGTGTAGCTGTCATGGCTTCCAAAAGCACAGTTCATCCTTATCAACTAGATTCTGAACAAAACAATAGAAAAGTGCTATAAAACATGGTTGATAAAACATTACTAAAGTGGGTGTGGAGAATTCCAAGTGGATCGAATTAAATATCTGCACGCAGATTATTTGCCCAAGGAAAACAGGTACTGTTGCTTGGAAAAAGTAAGATGAATAAACTGTTTAGAACTTGAAGATACTCTAATAGGGGACTTGGGAAACGCACCCGTAGAATGAAGGTTACTGTTTTTATTAGACAGTAAACAGAGTCCAGGCCTAGTGAGCTGTTTGATGAATCATGCATCCTCAGCCCACTGAGACTTACTGGAACCACAGAGAAATAAACAGGACCTACTATGTGTTTGCCATTGTGGCTTGCTGTATTCCCTCATGGGGAGAGAAGCCTCAGGTGACCTTGGTTACAATCATTTAAAGAGTAAAATTAGCATGTTAAAGAGAATAATGAAGGATTAAGGTAAAGGTTACCAGCAAGGCAAAAATGAAAAGACAATCACCACTGCTGACACTGTTACTGTGTCTCCTTCACTGCCCCACTGCACAGCTGAGGAAACAAGGGACAGAAAAGCAGGGCAACCCACACGCAGTACCTGAACTCAGGTCCGCTAATGCCAATTTTTCAGCTTTCCTCCAGAATTTCAAGAGAAACATAGACACAGCCTGGAGGGATGGCGAGGATGACAGGGAGGTTATCTGGAGCTCTAACAAAGGATTGGTGGGACTTGGACGAAAGGCAGGGTATGGACAGGTGACAGGAGGTGATGAAATAAGTATGGCAAACATGAACAGTCAGTTCATCCCATCAGAGCCACAGATGCCTAAAGGGAAACAGCAATGAGAAAGAATGCGGGAGGAAGCAAGGACCCCATAACTGCATACACACGTCTCTCTGGTCACAAGAGATGCAAAGGAGAAGCTAACAGAGCCTGGACACCCGGCCATCACCAGCCCAGAGCTGTTGGCTGAAGACAATCTGCAGCTTTCAAATGGGAGCTTCCGATAGGGTCTCTACACTGACTCCATCTCTGCACTGACCACCATTTTTTTTTTTTTTTTTTCCTCCGGTACCGGGAACTGAACTCACGACCTTGCGCTTGCCAGGCAGGCTCTTTGCCGCTGAGCTAAATCCCCAGCCCCTGACCACCATTTAAAGCAAAGAATGAATGAAGAGACATATGAATCTTGTTAACAGCTTTCTATGTACCTATAAAGTCCTGTGTAGATTTGAATTCCAGCAGTGAAGGTTAATCTGTAGCTCTATTACACTGGTCAAGTCACAAAACTTCTTTATGCTTAATTTTATTCAAATATAAAATTGGGATAAGAACATATGCAAGAATACCTATCTATAGGACTGTTGTGAGAGTTAGAACATGTCTGCTGCTGCTGTGATCTTCATCACCATTCATAAAAGCATGGTCTGCAGCACTGTTTGTAATAGTGAAAAATTAGAAACAAAACATAATGTATATTTCACAGGAAAATGGCTAAATAAATACTTATATCATGAAATATTATGTAGCAGTTTTTAAAACTAGGGCAGAGTTTTATAGACTCTGTTATGTTTGCAATACAGTTTGAGTGTGTCTCTTAAAAGTTCATGTGCCAAAACTTGGTCTCTGGTGTAGAGGTACTAAGATGATGAAACCTTTTGGAGTTGGGGTCAGGTAAGAAATAATCTGGTCAATAGGGGTAGTGCACTGGGAGGAATTCAGGGCAATCTCTTAACACTACCGAGTTAGTTCTTAAAAGAAAAACTGTAAAAGATAAAACTTGCCCGTATCTGTACTCTGGCTTTCTATCTCACCATGATATGTTTCTTCTTCTTGCCTCCCCTCAAGATATGATGCAGCCCAGGAGGCCCACACCACATCAGTGTCAAGCTGACTGGATTTTCTGCTTCCGATACTGTGGGCTAAGTGAACCTCTTTTCTTTATAAAGTATCCACCTTCATGTTTTTCATTATAGCAACAGAAAACAGACTGATACATATCTCATTATGAAAAGATCTCCCAGGCATAATGCTAAGAGAAATAAATAAGCCCAATTCTGGAAATTTTATCCATTGTCACGTGACAATGGAGTGCCCACATGTCTTTCACATAAACATTTTCTATGTCTTAGTAACTTCTTGGTAAAATGAGTCTTTGCACATCCCTATTAATAGGGAGAGCAGTATACTAAACTGATGCCTTTAGCAGGACCAAGCACATGAGGAGGCCTGAGCCAAAGCCTTCAGTGGCGAGGCAAAGATTAGACTGTAACAGGCCTAACTGGCTCTTGCCTGTTTCAAGCACCAGACAAGACATTAAGTTGCAGAGGGGATCGAAAATTTAAACAAGTCTGTTTTTGCTTTTCTGAAGCAATTAGGAATTTATAGCTAAAGTGCTGTTACTTTTTGAATCAGAGCCAGTAATTATATATTTTCTTTCAGAAAAGATGATTATACCATAATCACTCACATCTTTAAGGAACATTTTGGAGCCACCACTTTATTCCCCAATAACCAGCACTAGTTACTAAAACCTAGGCATGCCACTTGGGACAATGAAGAAAAAGTCAAGTACGAGGCCCTGGGGAAGCTCTCAGAAGGAACACCTTTGTTCTTCCAGCAGAACGACGAAGGAAAACAGCTGCAATGGTTATCAAAAGGCAGAGCCAAACTCTCCGTCCAGAACTCCACAGGGGGAACTCTAATTTTCAGAGATTCCTACAGTCCAGGATGTTTAGAAAGAGTTTAACTCTCTAAAGTAATTAAACTTTTCCACTGACATTTTCTTAAAAGTATTGTTCTCCCTGGCATAGCCTTTCCTTATAAAAAATAAGCGCTGTCTTCAGGCCCGCTCCACTGCGCCGACCTCCAATTCCACATGGTTCAGTCTGAGTCAGTGGATGTACAAAGTCATACTTTGGGAGATAAAACTGACAGAAAATGCATGCAGTGAATTTACATCATAGGAGAAGGGAGAACTCTATAAAAAGATCAAAGTTCAGGATCTGAACTTTGCAGAGATGAAAGGGATGAATTAATGGTAATGCTGGTAATGCAACTATTGTCTAAAATGTATGAAAATACAAACAGGTTTAAACGTAAGACTGCATCTAACTGGATTTATGTCTTCCTTCCCCTACCCATAACTGACACATACATAAATTCAAACATATGTACAGTATTAATACATGCAAAGTACTGTCCATATCCCTGAAGATGATGCCTCAGGAAAGGCAATCATAAGAAAATATGCTAAAGGATTCGCTGCAGCAAATTTCTGGAAATGCTTCCTTCCTCCCCAAAGCCATCACTAACTGAGAAATCTTAACTTTCAATAATCTCAGCTTTCCAATGAACACATTACTTACAAACTCCCTAAGATTTTGCCAAAATATGGTTTCAGACTCTGATAATAAAAAGACATACAAAATAGTACTTTACTAACCTATAATCCAAAAATTATATTAAAATGTAACGATCAATTGAATTTAGTCCTTTTCCTATTGGCAAAAATGTAAAAGCTATCTCCCTAAAAAAAGAGCCATCAAAATTACATGAACCGCTTATTCAGAGATTTCAGATACCTAAACAAAGCAGGGAAGTAAAATGATCTGTCACTAGATCACTCATTTTCCTTTGATGAATGCTTACTGATGGCTTCAGGTTGCCAGGTACAACATATAGCGTTGGGATTAAAATGGGGTGGGAAGGCATGAATCAAATAACTCATAGTAGTCCCTTCCTCACCCATGCAGGGTATGTTGCAAGACCCTCAACTGATGCCTAAAGCCACAGATATACAGTATTTTCCCATAAATACACATCTATATTAGTTATAAATTAGATCCAATATAGGATTAACAGTAATAGAAATTATACAATATACTATAATAAAGTTATTTAAATGTAGTCTGTCTTTCAAAATGTCATGTTATACTATATCACTCTTCTTATGAGGTTGATGTGAGACACCTGTGTGAAGAGAGGAAATGAAAAGAATGACAAGCACTGTAATGCAGTGTCAGGCTGCTGTGTAAGAGTCACTGCATCCCTGTGACAGTTAATCTGATGATGGCCATAGGTAATAACTAATGGGAGGGAGCATATAGAGAGTGGATGCACAGAACAAAGAGATGATTCCATCTCAGATAGGAAGAAGCAGTAGGATGGTAAAGCACTTCATAATACTACTCCTAACAAAATGCAATTTAAAACTTATTATAACAATTTAAAACTGTTAATTTCTGGAATTTCCATTTTATTTTTTTTTTCAGACTGGTTGAACACAGGTAACTAAAGCGCAGAAAGTGAAACCTCAGATAAATAGGGATCACTGCACAGATATATTTCTAGGAACTGTGGTCAGGATGACTACTCAGTCCTCAGAGATGACTTACTCCATGCCAAAAGCCAAAGGCAGCCATAAGAAATGCAGTCTGAGCAGCTGTCTGAAGGTCACCAAGGTCCTATAATGACTTAGCAGCCACAAGAGTCTTCCCTACATGTCTCTTTCAGGAGGACAGATGGGCAACTGATTCAGTTCCATCACCAGGAAGACGCCAGAGCCCCAGCTTTCCATTTCTCAAGAAAATATGGAGACTATGCATTCCTGCACTGAGAACTAGATCACCGATGGGAAACCAGCTGCTTTTAGAAAGACACAAGTATGTTTTATTTTTGAAGAACTTTTCCATTTCCTGGGAAAACAATGTACCACAGTGGAGAGAACAGCTGCTTCAAGTTAATAAAATCTAAATTATCTTTGCTTGGAACCTGATCACTAGTTTTAAGTTAGGAAGCTGGATATCTGTGACTCTTTCTCATCTTATGATTTGAATTCTTCCTTCTTGTGGCAGTAATACAATTTAGTGTGTGGTTTATTTTATTCCCCATTTAGGTTAATAATGATACACTCTTAAATCCAAGGCCTCATATTACAAACTATATACTCAAACTAATAATAGTTGCAAATAACATAAAAATAATCACAAATCTAGAATGTATCTTGGCACTTTTAACCAATTAACCTCATTGGCTACTGTTTTCCATTTAATATTCAAATATTATATTTTATATTTAATGATTAGGATTTTATTTCTGAAGAATAGTGAAAAATATGAGACTATGTTGTTTTAGTGATTCAAAAAGGCATGTAATTTAATAAAATTTGAAAATATCACTTCAAATCATTTAACTAATCCTATAATCAGTGAGCTTTAGAACATGAAATATTTAGCTTCGCTATGTCTTATAGACATGCACAGAAAAACAAAAACCAAAAGTCACAGCAAGTTAACTCGTAGGATTTCATTTTTTTGTATGTGTAAGACATCATGAAAACAGTAATTATGTCAAGATGGTGGGATTTCATTTCATCACGTATTTACCTATATGCTTTATAAAATAAAAACACATTACTTTCACAATTTGAAACGAAGTTTGTGCCTTTACTATGTGTTTTTTCTTTAGATTGAAGAAATCAAATATAGAAATCCTGTTTCCAAAAATAGCCCTCTGAGGTATAGCCTGTTATGTTTATATAATGAAAATAAAATCTGGCTAGCTTTGCCCTATGGGGGAAAGCTGCTCAAGAATGTGAAAGAGAAATAATCTCCAGGAGTGTATCTGGAAAGTTAGTAGGCTGATAGTTTTTTTTAAAGAAAGTATTACATGTTAACATTAATTTAAGGATTCTAATTTGTGTACAGCTCAAGAGTTACTTCTAAAGTATAAGTATCAATGCATGGTTCAAAAATACTGTGAAAAGTAAATTTTCATAACCTAGTGTATAAACACACCCCTACAAACACACACAGAAATTATGGTAAACTCTTAAATATTCACTTCATCAAATCAGAAATATAGGTAACAGAGGGCTGAATGACTCAGCCCTCACAGGCCTCTTGTAGGCACAAGCAAACACAGCAAGGAGTGTGATCATGAAAACACTTCCCTCTCTCCTCTTCCTTTCCAGCCTCCCTCCCTGCCAGGGGAGATCCATCTGAGAAGGGCAGGATGAAGTAGGTGGCTCAAGACCTTAGAGAATCCATTCCAAAACAATGGCAGCTGGGTCCTCAGATCTCTTACAAATGCAAATGGAAGGAAGGGATTAGCAACAAGATCTCTCCAGACCTAAACCCACTTTACAATAACCTCTTAAAGAGTGTCCTCTCATAGTGTGAGAGTCTCCTTGTGGGGTCCACTAGCCAGGAAAACCTGAGATCTGCACTTTTGGGGCAGATAGACCTATGCAACACCTCCAGGGACCAGGGCCTCCCAGGCTTGGGGAGCCGCCAGATGCTTCAGGTTTACCTAACAAGAACTGATGAGACTGACTATGAATATATCACTGGGCTAAGAACTCAAGGGGAATGCTACCTAGACATCTTGTCAGGGTTCCCAACCTCAGGATGCACCCAGACAGAAACCCAAGCACTCATATACCCAGACTGCACAGCTCACCAAAATTAACCAGGAAGGTCCTCTCTGGAAGACATCCTTTGGTACCTCTGGATCAACAGTGATTGGTTGACAATGTGCTTCCCAATCTGAAGGGTTAACTGAGGAGGTGTTACTCAAACTGTGTGTGTGTGTGTGTGTGTGTGTGTGTGTGCACGCGCGCGCACATGTGTGTACCTGCACGCACACACATGCTTAATGACTAAAATTTCAGTGTTGGTTCAGTGCTGTGCTAAACTTCATTTTCTCGTGTTTGCAGTGCTATTTTACGAGGGGGGAGCTGTCACGGGAATCCCCAATGATAACGATGTTTATAAATGATTAGGTTGTGACATTAAATGAGGGCTAATCTGCAGCATATGTGGACACAGAAATGCAAACAAAAATTCTTCAGAACTCTTCAGAATCCACCTGGAGAGTTTCCACGAAGGAGATGCTCTCTAGCAGATGTGAAAGCGCATTCCACCTCTCTGGCACACCCACCCGCTCCTCTTGTGCATGAGGCTCCAGGCCTTGAATGTGGGGCCTTTTGCTACCTAAAGGCTGTTTTCACCACTCATTAAAGCTACTTTCTAGTTCTTGCATATGAGACTTTCCCCCTACTAACATAAGAGACTGCTTTTAAAATCTATGTTTAAAAAGAGTGAATCTAAATAAATAAATATTAAATTACAGCACGGGCAGAAGAACTGAGGGTGGTATCCAACTGACTGAAGTCTGGCCAACGCTGGGCTACAGTTTTAATGTGCATGCATGCAATTAAAACAAAACAGAATAAAAGCTATTTGCTAGGTCTAGATAGTGTCTGGCAGAGAGACACAGGGAGAAACAGGGTAAGGCACATGGGGAAGAGTTCAAGTAAGCAACCATGTAAACAGCTGGGGAAGCCAATTGACAGTGAAGGGAATTTGCCTGTTATCATAACATGACCATGAAAAGGGATCTAGACAACAAACTCTATAAAATGACTTTCTCCCCTTTAGTTAGGAACTTTTCACTTCTGGCTGATCTACTGGGTGGCTGAATAAAATACATATTTTGTTTGAGTTTTAATTGTGACTTAAAAGTCTAGGTCTACAAGTGAAAAATTATATTGTCTTTACATTTCCCAGGCTATTTTCCCGGAGATGCTTTTAAGAGGAGTGGAAAACACTTTGAAGCCCTTCAGTCTTTCAACCAGTGGGGCTTAACCCTGCGACACCAGCTCCCGCACGGTGCCCCTTTCCCATCCTTCACAACGGCTGGGCCCAGAGCGTCTGCCCAGTGGGTATGGTGAATGGGTATTCCAGCACTGATTCTTTAACATCCCAAGATGGGAAAAGGCTGCTGTCGGGAGCAAAGGCTGCAAAGGTCTAGAGCTTTCAGAGCAAGTAACACTGTTTTAATCCACTAACAGAGACACCGCAAGTGTATCCTAAACACTTGGGCACTGGATTGTAGGAGCTTTCGTTTGTTCCTAGCACTTGACCTTGCTAATTCATTCCTCTGCAAGGCTACTGACACTAAGAAATGCTAATGTGAATTACTGTTGTAAAGTAATGTGTTTCCCGTGATGAGAGAGGAGAGGAAGTGATAGTTAACAGTCAGGCAGATGCTGATGCAGCCGTGTGCGCCTATTCTGGGAATGTGTGGGAAATTTCAGCCGGAACGTATGGAATCCTGTCCCTTCACTGCCACACAAGCAATTTTAAAAATGTATCTATCTTTGTACAAGTGGCATCACACAGAAGGCTAAATCAGCTTTTCTGCTGGGCAAGCTGTTTGTTTTCTACTAGGAACTCATGCAAGCTTGCTGAATTTTAAGAAGATACATCTTCCCATCCTCCACTGCCAACATGCACTGGGACTTTTGTAAATTTTGGTCGAACACTACCTTCTGCTTTGAGGTCATTTCTAATACCTAAAGCTGCACAAAAAAGCGCAAGTTTTCATGACACCCACATTCACAGAAATGTATGAAGTAAGATCTCAGCCTTGGCTAGCCAACCTCTCTATACTGCATGGGGCAGGAGCTAACTGATTCTTAGTAATTAATGTCAAACAGGCAAAAGAGAGCCGCGATAGCACCCCTGCAATCACTAGGGTCAAAACCACTAAAAGCAACCCAGTAAGTGAGTGGCATACAGAGAGCATGTGTTTGAAGGACAGCCTCTACAAGAGGGGCAGGAGATGCATATCTGCTAAAAAACCGATCCCAGAAGCCCCTGGCATTGGGAGGTGTTTCATTAGATTGAAATTAAACATGGTTTCCAGAGACTCTTTGAAAACACAAATAAAAAGGGTCAGATTCCCTGTTAGCTATGCACAAAACATATCATTATTCAGACTTCAATTTGCTCTCGGAGAAACTGAGTTACAAACCCTCCTCCCACCTCACAAACTATTTACAAAAGCCAGCCTGGTTGAATGCACACCACTGACTTCCTTTGGCCTTCATTCAGTGCAAGTGTGTCTAAAGTTTACACACTCTGGGGCACAGTTTAGTTCAAAATGAAAGCCCAGATAGTCAGTATAGTGATATGGCTTTTTTTCCTTTTCTTTTTTTTCAATTTGGGAGAGAAGAGAAATTATTTCCAGAAAATATTCCAATTACTTCTCAAGAGTAAGAGCATCTCCAGTAAGTGGGAGTGTCAATGTGCGTTTCTAAGGCCACTTCACCCCTTTTTCCCATAAACAGAAAACGTTTTCAGACTTTAACCATGTGGGCTCCAACTTGCCACTCTGCATTTGCTATTAAAACAAACTAAAGCAAAACAGGTGGACAAACTGAATAAACCAAAAACAGTATGCAGGAGAGAGCTAAGCAGGCTTTCAGAAAGAACATCTCTCTTATGGTCATATTCACACACACTAAAATCCTTACGTTAATCTGGAGGCAGCTCCCTGATTTTGCATCCAACTCTGACAATTTGGAGTATGAAGCCTGTTTTTATGGGTACTATTTTATACTATTTCATTTAAAAGTCAAGCCAGGCTTGTCTACTGTGGATTTCTGCAAACTGTCTATGATGAATAATAGAGTTTTCCAATGCCTAAACATCGCACCAACTTATAACAGAGCTAGGTAGTCATGATGGGGACAGTATGGCTGTAAATGACATTATTTACTATCATCCCATTAACAGAAAAACTTTCTATTCCTCCTTCAAATGTATACTGAATTCTTGTAATATCCTGTAAGGTATAACCATCATCCCAGTAGTACAGAGGAAAACTGAAGCCCAGAGAAGGAAAGCAAACACTTGAAATAACACAGCAAAAGGATGTAGAGCTAGAATGTAAGGCAGCTTTCTAAACTGACTTTTTTTGAGACTATGCATCTAATGTTCTCTTAAAAGCCATGTTTGTTTTTATTCTTCAAGTAACTTCCTGAGGCTTATCCTGTGAAATAAGGACTTTCATATCAAAGAAATAGTGACATCTAAGAAAAGCACAGGTAAACTCAACACATCTTCTCAGTTCCAGAAAAGACAAACACTGGAAAGTCTATCCATGGTATTGAGGTATCATAATTAGGAAAAAAGGCCAGGGAGTACCAGCCTGAAATTTCCAGCTATGACATGATGACTGCTTGATCATTTTAAATTATATTTCAAATTTCTGTAGGAAGAGGAAAAAAAGGGACAGTATGATTTTGTAACTTTGCAATTAGACTTATTCAAACCAATTTCCTTTCCTGATGTACTGTGATAGTTAATTGTAAAACGTCAACTTAGACAGATTAAGAAACACTTAGTGAAACAGATTAGTGAGACAGTTCTGGGTATGTCCATAGACGACTGACACGTAGGCCACAAACTGAGACGTGAAGACCCTAACACAGTGCCGGACTGTAGCAAACCATATTTTGACCATGAGTAGACCACCCTGGCATGGTAAGGAAGACCACAAAGAACCTGGATCCTGATGAGGCCACTAAGCTACTTAACTCACTGTCCTGGGAATCACCCGGGTTTGTACCTTGTTTAAACTGTTTGGATTTAAAACTTCTATTACTTGTAGCCCAAAATCCTAAAATAATAGAGTTGGAAGAGTGGAAAACAAAAGAGAAAATGTAGTTGTTTCTTACACAAAGGTCATCAAGAACTGGACTATCCTGCCTGACCCATATGTTGAGATGTAAAAGGAACAAGTTTTACTTAAGGATCTGGGAGTTTGAGCAACATGGACATTTGTCCTAAGAGAGAGCTTTTCACAGATCACACGGTACTTCCAAGTAGACAATTCCTAAAGCATCGCTCTGGGTCACACTGCAATCTGAAGAATGGGAATTTGCAGACTACATGTGGATATGATTAAAAACAATTAGCCACTACAAAATCTGTATACAAATGCAAGGTGTAATTATTAAATAAGAGTTCAAAATCATGGCCTGAGTTCCCAAAGTTTAAAAATGTTTCAGGCTTTAAAGCAAAGCTGATGAGTAACAGATTTTATCAATTCTGCTCAAGCAGAACCAGCACTAAAATTGCCTCTAATTCAAAGTCTATTGGGAGGAACACCCCCTCCCCAAAGGAAGTCTTATTTATCTGTCAAACATTATTCAGAGAACTCTACACATATGAAAATATGAGTCATGGTCCCAAAATATGGTGTGTTCAAATAAAAAATTACTGTAAAATACACCTTGCCACTAATCTCCCTCAAAATATTCTCCCCTTTCGTCAAACACTTATCCCATCACCCTTGCCGCTTTCTGAAGCAGTTCTGAAGTCCTCGTCAGTGAGTGTCTGACGTTGGTTGCATCACTGTGGCTGCTCAGGATCCTGAATCAATGCAAACCATGCACCTTTCAGGGTCATTTTGACTCTTAGGAAGAGCCAGAAGTCATACAGTGCCAGACTCAGTGAAAAAGGCAGAAGAGGTCATGCTGTAATGCTGTTATGACCCCGCCCTTCAGGGAGTGCTACCAAAAAGCAGCATTCATTGAGACTTGCGATCACATCTTGTAAAGATACTCACAAAAGCGGACTTACAGAAATGCTTAAGAGAGGGGTAAAAATGATGTGCGTCTGAACTGAGGGAGAGCTTCTTGAGGTGGAGTATTCTGACAGCAATTAATGGCAGTGTCTTTTACCGTAATAATTTTTTAAAAAAATTAAACATTCACTGTGTGTTTTGATCACTCATGGTATAAACCTGGCTTACAAGTGCAAATGTGTTTTTATACCATTTCTCACATCTCAAAACCTTCCTTCACTCTAATTTTTGCCTTTGACCACGAATGCCTAGCCTCCTTCCTGCAGGGCCTTTGTATGGCAGGCAGGTACTGAAGCAGGGCTGCAGGGGCGGTGGGGACAATGGGGACCTTGCCCTCATGAGTATGTGTGTTCATGTTCTGCTATGATTCACATACGGTTTGAGTGTCTCCCAAGGATTCAGGTGCTGAAAGGTTACCCCTGCTATGAAGTACTCAGAGGGCAGAAACCTAATCCAGCTGTGGTATCCGGACGTGGGGCCTTTCAGGTGGGTTAGGGTTAGACGTGGGTGCAGTCCCTGACTGATCTTGGTGGCTTTTTAAGAAGAGTGGGAGAGGCCAGAAGATATACAGACAAATGTGTACTCACCTTGTCTTCTGTCCCTGGATGCCTGTGTCACTTTGGAACTTGGCTGGCAAGGCCATCACCAGAAGGGGCCCTTCAACTCTGCAGTTTTAAAACCACCAGCCAAATAAGCCTCTTTAATTTATAAACTTACCCAATTGTGGTCTTGTGTCACTGACAACAGAAATGTGAACTAATAACTGCCCTAATTCTGGAGACTGACTAGTCAATGAAACTAAATAGTAACCACCAATCAATCTCGTACGTAAAATGAACTAAAATTAGTGACTACTGTTCATAAGGGAAATAAAAGAGGGAAGGAAAATAACAAGGGAGGAAGACAGATTTACTTCCGAGAGGAAACCCAGGCAAGGTGTCTTTGCCAGGTAACAAATAAGCTGCAATATCTTAGGATAAGAAGGAGAAGCCTAGGAGAGCACCCTCCAAGAGGTAAAGACAGATGAAACCCTGGTCACGAACCACCACGGCAAGCTCAGCTGTAGCACCACAGATCACTGTGAACCTACCCACTTCTGTGGAACTAGTTATGATAACGGACAGCAGAAGACTCATCTTTTCCAATTCAAGGGTAGAAGTTGCAAAATTTAAGTGTCTTTTTAGTAATCTTCTCTTGGAAAATGAAGAGGCCTTAGCTCCTGCAAAAGAAGGCACTAATTGCTATCTTGTGTTTCATGCAGCATTTCGGAAGCAGTAAAATTAAACCTAGTTTTTTTTTTTTTTTTTTTTTCTAGTACCATGAATCAAACTCATGACCTTGTGCTTGCCAGGCAGGCGCTGTGCCGCTGAGCTAAATCCTCAGGCCCTAAACCTAGTTTTGATGTGAAAAGTTTTATAGTCTTTGAGATAGGTAGAGATCCAATGGGTTGTCTCCAAAACAGAGCTGGGAAATCACTGTCCTGCAGATCTACGGCAAATGCATGCCCTTCCTCCAAGGACCAAAACAGTTACTTTCCAAAGTTACTTTCCAAACCAGCCCCCAAGTGAGACAGACCAATGGCAGGCTGAGGTTTCAGGGGAACTCATCTGATAGCATAGCATGTAGTGGCAAAAGCAGCTTGGAATTTGCTGGCTGACAACCAAACCCCGTTTGTGGCACACTCTTTTTATAGCATAAGCTCCTAACACATGACATCTGCCACATAGTTACATAAAAATTAAATGATCAGCTGCAGTGCTAAGAAGATCCTAAAGTCTCATGATTCAAATAAGTAACCTAAATATTTGGTGGAGCAACACACAGCCCCATGTCTATGTTGACATGGTTTTCATTTGATTAGGACAATCAAGACCTGCCATTTAAAAAAAGATTTGCACAGCAATGGGGGCGGGGACTGAAAGTAAAGAGCCTTGCAGAAATTCCTGTTCAGCCTCGGATTTCCCAGGATGTAGATATTATTATCAACAAGAGCTAAAAGTATAGGTTCTAGGAAGTAATTTACTCGCTCCAAGTAAGTGCAGCTGAAACTAGAACCAAGCTAGTCTGATTCTAAAGCACATGCTTGTTTTCTTCATCACATTACCCTGATGAAGTGTATTCATTCTTTACCCTTTGATTACTCCAGAGTAATCAGATTTTTTAAGGTCCCACACAAAAGTGTCAGCCTCTCAGGATACACAAGAGATGCACACACAGAATATTGTATGCAATGAAGACTGAGTTGCTTCCAAAAGAGCCTCAGGTGAACAGGAAGAAGAGAACATGTAGATTAATAATCTTTAGGTATCGCATACCTGCACAGCTGTACACAGTATATTTCTTGTCTCTTGGATGTCAACTGTTTTTTAAGCCTCAAGGCCTCTGCATGGACATTTTCTTTTTTTTTTTTTTCCAGTGCCAGGAATTGAACTCACGACCTTGTGGTTGCTAGGCAGGTGCTGTGCCGCTGAGCTAAATCCCCAGTCCTTGCATGGACATTTTCCACTGCACAAAATCTCTTTCTCTTTCATTTGCAAAGACCAGCTGTTCCCCAGTGAAGCCTTTTTAGAAGCTACCCATCCCCAGCACAACACAGATGCTAGGACAGACACCATGGCTTGCCCCAGCATTTCAGAGCCACTGGGCCACTGCACATTGTGCCACAGAGCTCCCAGGTATGCTGCTCATTGGTCTGGTGTCTGCTCCAGCCAAGTCTTGAGGTTACATTTCTTTCTACCCTAGTGCCAAGAACAGTGCCTTAAAGTCCTAAGAGCTAACAGACACTCATAAGTCTCCATTTGATCAGGGGGCCAGGCACAGGCAGGGCTGGGTTGGGTTAGGGGTGGCAGCAATAATGATGAAGAGCTCTCAGGGGCCTCTGGTGACCCATCATCTACCCACTGCGTGACTCTTGCTATCACTTACACAGTGGGCCTCGATTTCCCCGATTTCCTCATCTGTAATGGGGATGATGGTGCTGCTCACCGCCTCACAGCTGTTTTCAGGAGAAAGAGCAGCTGGAAAAGGGCCAAGGGACACTGACAGCTACGAATGACTGAGCTGAATGACCGCAGCAGCCTCCTATCACTTTCTGTTTCCCCTCCCCTGCTTCCCTCTTCCTCCTAGCACTTGCTACCCAGCGGACGCATTATTTATTTGGTTTGGCTGCTTGCCTGGCTCTACTTACTAAGATGTTAGTAAGAGCAACAGGAATGGGCAAGGCCTCTGTGTCTTCTTGGCTCAGTATTGGCACCGAGGCCAAAGACTATGCAGAAGGCTTCAAATATTTCTCTAGTGGACAAATGACTGAGCAAACAGTAACTGAAGGACGGCTCCATGAAGGACTACTGACAGACCAACGTATGCAGCACACGGCTCAGGAGAGATTCGATGAATAAGAACAAAATTGAAGACTGTGAGTTGCTATTTCATAGAAATAACCACAGGCAGATTTCATTTTCTGTGCTGGTCACAAAATAAGGGTAGGGCGTGAATAAAATTCTTGAAAATAAATTGGTTTTTTATTTCATCCTAAGTAGCAGTGGAGACTTCCAAGGCACCTGACATGGCCCCAGACTTTGTATTACAGAATGACTGCAGAGCACCAACTCCCAGGCATTTACTGATGAAATTAGACTTCAACAAGGTCCAGTGAAAGGAAATGAACCTTCTAGAAGAAAATCTATTGCTCTCAGTGACCAAATGCCTCGATTCAGTCTTCCTCAAAGACTAGCCTTTGATCAATGTGGGGGGAATCTTTCCATCTACAAGGTGGCCCTACAAGCCTCCATCTGTAAGGCAAGGGCATCAAGTTTCCACCAGCAGAGGAAGATGAAGCAGGCTGGGAAGGAAGAACGCAGACCCTACAATCCTCCCTGGGCTCACACTTTCCAGTAGGCTGTCTCTTACGGCACTAGTTTTGGTCTCACCCTTGATGTCTTAGTTACTTTTCTTTCATTGTTAGGACAAAATACCCAGCACCCAAAGTTAAAGGAGGAAAATTTTATTTAGCTCACAGTCTGTAGGGCTCTTAGTCCCTAATTGGCTGGCAGAGTGGCACATGGCAGAGGGGCAATAGTTCATGGCAGCAGAAGAGAGGAAAAGCAACAAGAAAGAAAGAGATGAGCCTCTTTCTGTTCCTTATATTGTATGCAGGTTGCCATCCTAGGGCATGTATAGCACTCTCACCCTTAATCCCTGCACTGGACCACGAATCAATCACCTCTAGATTCAACCACCTCCAAAAAGCTTACCTCCCATGACCACATGAGGCTTTGGGGGGACATCCAGACGCAAACCATAATATTTGACTTCCTATAATGAGTGGGGTTTGCTTTTATATGCTGTCATCCACCTGGCTATAGGCAGAAATGAGTAAGCAAATTTACAGAGACAATAAAGAAGATACTGATTTTTACCGTCATGATAATTACCTGTTCATCATGCATGGAAACCTTATATTTAAAGGCATCTTTATATGAGGTCCACATATGAACTGAGTTTTTCAAGATTCAGTTTTATAGAAGTAAATTTGAACTATGGTTTCCCTCAAAATGAGATCAAAACAATACATTTCAACAACACACATACAATCTCAGTCCTACTGCAAACTTTCCATAAAGTGCTTTTCTTCTTCATTTTTACAAAGGTCTCAGCATTTCTTTTTTATCAATCTCCAATGGTGAGAGAAGTGATTTATCACCTGCCACCGTACTGCTACTCAGCATTCCCACCATAAATCGTGCCTTTGTGACAAAACCCTTATCTTAAAAAACAGATAGCATCAACTATTACTTCTGGTTATGTCACTGTGCTTTTATTCTGTTTTCATTATAAATGCTTAAACATATTAGCAGAAGATGCTTTCATAGCAAATGCCTTTAGTGAGGGGAGATCCCAGCAGAGGTACATTCTCACTTCTAAGTGAGGGCAAAATCCGCAAGCAAACACATTCTTCAGGGGCTGTTGCTGAGGTACATTTTTCAAAGACCAGGGCCATTTGGTAGAAGTCAGCTCTAGAGGGCCACATACCTTTTCAATCAAGGGTGCAGCTGCCAGGGTGAGAGAGTCTGTCCCCAGGAGACACTCCCTGCAGGGGCCTCTGTCTTGATTTTTCCCTGAACAAGCTGCACTCACCACATCACCAGACCCTTGGAGAGGTGAACCTCAGTGTTGGCTGCTTAGAACCTAAAGAACACAGCATCGCCATCAAAGCTGAACTGTCATCGGCACGTCCTGAGCTCCATCCTGAAGACAGGAACACACCTTCCCCTCACTGGAAAGTCTTGGGTGGGAATGGGGCACATGGGCGGTAGGTTTGGAAAAAACCTCCTTGGAAATTTCGTAATTTAATCACGGGAAACATGATAGACAGCATTGAGAAAGTTAATTAGGTTCATGGCAACAGAATTTTGACTCACAAAAAGGATCTTTAAAAAATCACTTCAGTTAATATCTACGTTTTGTGAAAGGCAAATTGGAGTGATCAGCTAGAGTTTAGGTACTCAAGGTCATTGTCTTTTCAAACTCATTAGAAGAAATAAAAAAAAATCACATCTATTTGCTAACAGCTGTGCACTTGCTAAATGCTGACCCTTTCATATGTGGTCACATTGATGTGTTTTTCCGACATCTCATAACCCTCTTTCACAGATCTTACTAAGCTCTTCCAAAGTATTAATGTGCATGTGGTTACACTGTTATTTGATAACTCTGTGCATAAATCTAATTATGTGCTCTATTCTAGAAAACTCTCATTGACTTATAAAAAAAAAAGTCTTAGACCAATTCATCACAACACTGAAAAGTGTCACAGGTTTCCCAGAATATTCTCCTCTTTCATAAACCCCAAAGCCTCGTATGGATATTAGGAAATCAAGCTATCTGCTAATTTCTGTACAAAGAAATCCCATGAATCACACTGTATCTTCCAGATGTCAAAGTATATAAAATTCAACCACGGCTGGTTGCATCCTGGTTCAAGCACACCTGAGCAACTAAAAGGAGCCCTAGTACTAGAGAGGAGAAAGGTCTCTAAACAGCAGCAAACGAGGTACTAATACACAACACAACCCCACATATAACATGTAACATAATCACACTAACCCTAGAAAGGTTGAGCAAAGAAGCAGTTCTATTTGCAAGAGCAACCTAATATAAACTGCAGAGTCTGTCCCATGTTTGGGGAAACCCTGTATATGTTATCACTTGGGTTTCAGTAGTTTAGTGGAAGACTTAGAAAAACCTATGGAATTGTGCAGATAGTTCCTCTGGCCTTTGCACTGGAGGCCTGAGATAAAGCAAAAAACTAACACACAGTTCTCTAGCCATAGAGAGCTTTTCAGCTCTTCCTTTGTGTCCCACAGTGTGCCTGGACTCAGCTTATCTCAGAGCCTGTAGCAAGATACGGAGGTTGGCTTCTGATAGTTGGCTGGAAACCAGGGGCAGCTTATAAAAATACTGATCATTCTTACCTGCCCCAACAGTCTCTTTGAGGTAATAAGGTGACCCTGTCTGGCAGGACAAGACCTCAGACCAGACCAACAGTGAGGCAAGAGCTATGGGGCATTCAGATGCCAGGGAAGAAAGAAGTACACACAAGTGTGTATGCGTTTATTAGAGGGGGTAGCAACTGACAATTTCCAGAATAAAGGTGTACTAGAAGGATGAGAAGGGACAGTAAGGGGCAAACTTTCCTCCAAGACGAAATCTAGCCACAGAGCCAAAGCAATATTTGAGAAGCAGAACTTTCTAGAAAAGGTGAACAAACCAAGTCTACGGGCCACTTCTGGTCTGTGAGTTTTTTTTAAATAAAGGTTTATTGAAACACAGCCATACTCATCTATTTACATATTGCCCATGGCTTTCACCCTGCAATGGCACAGTAGCATAGCTACAACAAGGACAGCCCCCAAGACCAAAAATATTTATCACCTGACCTTTGACAGGAAAACTACCAATCCATGTTCTATGGGAATAACGCAATGGTAAAAGAGTAAAAGGTAAGTTTCATAGATGATTTTCACCCTTCCGAATCTACACAAATCCCCCATACTTTGTAAGTCTTTAAAAACAGTCTCTCATATATGTACATATATGTGTATGTATAAAACTGATTCCCCAACAAGGTTGTCCCACTCCAAACAAGAACCTACACTGTAATACTTTAAAATAAAATTCCAGGAAATACAGTATTTCTATCTCATTTGAGGCAAGCTCTTGCTGTCTTACCACAAGAGCAAACACTTGGCTGTCAGAAGAGGGTGTCGCTATGGTCTTACTACATCCTCTGTGCCTGAGTGGTCTGTAGAAGGCAAGAAGGCCCGAAACTGAAAGGGCAAGTCCTCTCTGTGCTAACATCCCAGAGAATTAACAGTTGTCAGGATTAAGGAGCCAGACCTAGTGCTCCGTGATATTTGACACTCTGTCTGTAAAGGGAAAAAAATGTCGAACATTAATCACCTTCTAGGGCCACAGGCTGCCCTCTAAGTACACTCTAACCCCCTCTTCTTGAGCCTCTTGACTGCTAATCTCCTGGCCATCAGGAAACTCTGCCCTCTGACAGAAATGCCTCTAGGCTAAAGCCGGAGACAGCTTCATAAAGCAAACTGGGTCCTTAAGGGTGTTAACTAAGCAGAGGGAGCTGCTTTCGCAGAGAAACGCTTCTTAGCCACCCCTAAACATTCATTCAGAAAGAAATGAAGACAATGAGTCCAGTCAAACAAGTGGAAGAGCTTAAAGGCACAAACTGCTATTAACTCACCTAAAAGACAAGAAGGTAATATTTAAAATAAATTCGGTTTTCCCCCCATCTACTCCCCTTCTATCTCTGGCAGTTCAGTCCGGTGCTAAACAATCACCTCATTTAGAGCATGGTCCTATTGCCGCGAGCTGTGGGATACAGCTGAGCTGTATACCTTTCAGCTCTCCTCGGGCTGTAGTAAGACAGCCACTCCTTTGAAGAGTGGTACAACAGAGCCAGGTGATGTTTTGTTTTATTAAAAAAAATAAGTTAATAAGTTGATATAGTACAAAATTTCTAAGCTCTGAAGGGTCTCTTTCTCTGCCCGCAAACTAGTACTGCTGTAATTTAGCAGGATTGCCTATAAAAGCAAGCAAGGAACATAGATGGCATTATACTGTACTTAAAAGGAAGAACAGGGGTTTATAATTACACAGCTGATTCTTGAGAAAGCTCGCAGACAGCTCCAGAGCAAATACAATATGTGCGCTGTTCGCAGATCACAAAGGTGCCTGGAACCTGGAAAACCCTCTCTTTCATAACCCCCTCCCCCTGTAACGCTGCCCACCTCTAGGAGGAACGGAGGTCCCATTTGCAAGGCAGGTGTTCGGGCTCAGAAAATGATATTGAAAAGCATGTGGCTTCAACGTACTTAATTGAAGCACAGCCTCAGGGTGTTCCTGGCTTTCTCCCCTGCTTCCAACCCCATCCCTGAATCCAGCCAAAGGCTTTCTCCAAAGCTCCTTATCTATCTGAAGACAGGGTCCACCAAGGTGGAACACAACTGCCTTTAGTCCTCTCTGAAATTTCATTACCTAAGAAAGATTAAACTGATACCAGAAAGGAAGAGACTTAACATCAAACATCATGCATTGAGCCCAGAGGAACTCTGTCCCAGGCCATTGTTTATTCTTCTGGGCCTATTTACCACCCCTAAAACCACTTACTATTCTATACCCCCCTGCCCCAATTTCTCTCATGTTTGTGAAGAGGACGTTGGAGCCTCAACCACTCACCCTTGAGTTTTTATGCTTTGCGTGGCTTCCCTTGCAAGGTTACTCACTTTAGTAAATCTGTTAGGGATTTTTTCATACTACTATATTGTCTACTGTCACTGTTTCAGCACACTCAGACTTCAGAGAAAGTTTGAATTTACACAAGTCTCCCCTCCCAAATACATGCCACCAGCTCTGTGCAGAGACACATAAGACAAAGCTCCTCCTAGAATCTCAATCTCTTCTTTTCCTCCTAGAAAGTGAAAACAGCATCCTTCCCAGTTTGAAACATGAGAAATGACCATCAAGCTGTATAGAAAATCAATCACCCATCTTGACAATATTTGCAGCTGGGACAAAAATGTGATGTGTTAAAAAGATGAAGTACTCATTGAAGCATACAAGTTTTAAAAGAAAAAGTTCAGAACGAGAAAAACATTTGACAAAAATGAGCACTGAGTTATGGAAAGTGCCCCCAACTTTCACAGCCTGGGTGCAGTCCCTGGCTCTCCCAACCCGCAGTGGACAGAACAGAAGCAAGGCCTTGAGATCCCCGACTCATTCCACATTCATGAGGAGAAGATGGGCTCTACTGCTCTGTATTGATCAGTATGGTTTTTCTGCGCTTCATTAAATGGATCAAATAAATTTTTATATGTAATTCAGCAGTGACTGTGTTTGAAATTATACCTTTGGCTGCCAAAGTACTTAGTTATGCAAGTTTGAAAGTTCAGGTAAAATATTATAGAAAGGAAGACAAAGGAGGGGCAAAGGAAAGAGAAAAGGAGAGAGAAACCAATCTAAGTTACCTTGAGTTATGCTGTTATCATTCTGCAAGGAGTAACTGCATGTCCGTTAGAAGAAATTACAGATGTGTATGCATACCTAGACCCCCGCGCGTGTGTGTGAGCACACACACACACAGAGTCACACACACACAATCGTATAAGGAGCTGCCTGTTTGCTGCTAAAATCTTTCCTTTTCCCTCACCCACTCTAAACCAGAGAAATGAGCTCTCGCTGCTATTAAGGATGGGAGAACAAAGCTAAAATTAAGATTGATTAAAATAATATAATTTATATATTTAACTAGAAGTATCACACAAAGCCACTCACAATGAAAGCTGTTGTAAAAGGACAGTTCCTCTATCTAAACAAGTGATGTAGGCCAAGCAAAACTGTATCCTTGAGACCTAAACTACATCCTGCCTCATCACCACGTATACGTCATGACCACTGCTCATCTTTCTGGGTTCCAGTGTGCCAAACAAAATCGCTAAAACACTGACTTTTAGCAGGGACTTTTCATGAACCTTTCTCTCTGCACATAAGATAAATCAGGGATCCAAACCATACAAAAGTTTAAAAGAAAAGCGGCCAGGACAACATAAGTAGAATTCGAAGACATTTATTTTCAAGACAGTTTGCTTGTTATAAGCCAACCATCAACACTAATACAGTGCCTGTTGCACTGACCAGCATTCAGCTTTTTAAGATCCTGCTCAGTAAATACACTTGACAGAAACCAATGTCTCTTTATCCCACGCCATGCAAAATTTTAAAGTTCTGATATCTTGTTGGTGTTACATGTACAGTGATAGCTCTGAGAGCCATCAATAAAGAAATCACAGCCCTAGATATTAGTGAAAATTCTGTAGAAAGAATCATGAAGCTGAAGTACAAAAAGCATAAAAACTATGACTAAGCCAAGCACGACACACATTCGCTCCACACTTATTTTCAATGCCTCCATTAACAGGGGTTGCAAGACTGTCAAAACGTTCATTTTTGCTGGCCTTAATCTGCACTGTGATGTGATGTTTTGGGACACGACTAAATTAATACTTTCTTTAGTGGCATCATACGGTCATGCATGCTTGACGAATCATTCTCTAAAATGCCAATTTTCATTCAATCATTTTAGCAAAGAGGGCTCCCCTTCTTTCAAACCCCAATGGAAAGCTTAATACAGTATCTTTCCAAAACCATTAAAAAGAAGAATCCAGAGGATGGCTGCAAGGGCCCATGGGATTAGAAATTATTACATGACTAACGTCTGCTATGAGTGGGTCTTTGTAAGGAGTTTCACTCATGCTTCTCTTACTTATTTACTCTTTAGGCTGTAAACTAAAAGAATGCATGTATGCCCTGTGTGTCGCAGAGATGCAGGTGTTCATGATGACAAAGCCATAAACAACAGGAAAAAATGTCCTCGGGGGCCCTTGAGACTGGGGGATCTATGCTAAATGCATCATGTGTCACAGCTTCCCTTTTCTACCTGCTCTCTGGCCCAGGAAGGACACTTGTACAGAACTGGTTCATGGACTTTTTTGTTCCAATGGCCCCTATCTGAGTTCACTTCATGTATTACATCAAAGGAGCAGGAGGAGAAGTGAGGTCCAGCTGGGTGTCCCCTCAGTTTTCTCCTGCGGGTTACAGGTGCCTCTTGACTGCACTGTTCCTCTAAATGACTCCCTTTTTCTAAGTTCTAGCAATTCCTTCCTCTCCTGTGCTTCAAGGTCATAGCACTGCTACGAGCCCAGCTTACTGTCCCACTGGGCTTCTCCTTGCACCAGGAGTCCGCACACTATAGCCTACAGGACAGATCTGATCCAAAGGGTGTTTCTGCTAATAAAGTTTTGTTGGAAGCGATACTTACTCACTTAGGTACTATCTATATCTGCTTGTATTCTAGAATAGCAGAGTAGAATACAAAGGCCGCTCAGTGTGCTCAAGAGCCAGGGCCCCCATGGATACTAAAACCCACCGACGCTCAAGTTCCTTACACAAATAAGGGACTTACATGCAATATTTGCACATAACCAATGCCCTTCCTCTGGTATACTCCAAACCATCTCCAGATTACTTATGGCACCTAGCACAATGTGCCGTATGCTCTGGAAGTAGCGAGTATCAGTAAATAGTTACTATGTTGTATTGCTCAGGGAATAACGACAAGAAAACGTCTGCCCATAGTTAATACAGATGCAATTTTTTCAAAGTATTTTCAATTTGTGGTTGAAAACTTGAATGCAGAATCTGCAGATAGTGACAGCCCTATACTTGAAATAGGTCATGTGGTGCACACAGTGATATATTTACTATCAACCCTTTCCAGAAGAATTGCCATTTCCTGCCTCATACTCTTCCTGTACCCTTCAAAGCAGTCCTTTAACCTCTTCTGGGTGATCCTATTTATGCGTGCCAACTGTTGCCCCCTATGTACTAACTATGATCCTGAGGTACACAGTCCTGGGCTACTCCTGTGAGGACTGTTAGTTACCGTAATTATTCACTGGTACGAAGAAATGAGGGTAAAGAAATTTAAGATTCCCCTAGAGGGAAATGTGTAGGTGAAAGGGAAAGAGAATGAGAATGAGTTATGAAAAAAGAAAGGTGAGAAAATCCTGCTAAAAAAGGAGTGTGTGTTTGTGTGTGGGAGGTGTGGCTGATTTTTATGGGTGAAGCGCTCGAAATCTGCTAATACACTGAGGATCTAGAGGAACTTTTTTTTTCTTATGTAAAAGATAAATGAATGGCACCCAAGAACCTAAGTTTGCTTTGGAGACTAATGAGGAACAAGCTTCTTTTGCCATATCTGGCTCTTTGTGCTTGAATATAAGAAACATCAATGGTCCTTTCATGAGTTAGAAAGATTTTACTGCAGATATTTTTGTACATTCACCAGTTGTGTGGAAAATGGGAACATGGGTTGCCAAAGGAGAACTACATGTTAGTTATAGCTTTTCCTAGCCAGTTCTTATTGCCTAGCTTTTGAAAATTAACTCAGTAGTTCCCAAAGACAAAGATTTTCCAAGTTATGCCAATGGTGGACGGTCCCTGCTAGGATCCAAATGTTGATGTCCCCCTCAAGTTCATATGTTGGAACCTAATAGCCAATGTGATAGTATTTTAAGTGGTAAGATGTAGGGGACATAAGTAGCTTTGAAGGCTCCACCCTCAATGGAATCAGTACCCTGAGAAACTGAAGCAAGGCTCTCCTTGCTTCTTTTCCCATGTGAGGATGGAGCAACAAGGAACCATCTTTGAAGCAGAGCAAGCCCTCACCAGGCAAGGAATCTGATGTTTCAATCTGGACAATCCAGCTTCCAGAACTGTAAGCAGGATATTTCTATTGTTTTCAAATTACCAGTCTAAGTATTTATTATAGAAGCTCAAATGAACAAAGACAGCCCCACTCCATGGGGTCTAAGATCAATAGACAGCTATTTAAAGATAATAAATAGTAATTGATTTAAGCTACCAGTTAGTACATTAGATGTGCTGAGGTCTGTACATATATTTTATGTTCTGTTTTTAAACTTACAGATTCCAACAAGCTTATTTTTAAAATATTACTATGACTTCTATTTTTTGGATGAGAACATGGAGGTGAATAGTGCTGAGAGACACATAAATTTGGAACTGACAGTCTGGCTGTCATCCAGGCTCTCTCAATACTGCCCAGTTTAGGAGTGGACCTCATGCTAGAGAAGCAAGAGGCCTGCCCCTGAGGACAGACAATAACAAGGTGTGACTGGGAGTCTCCTGAGTCACAGCATCACTGTCCTTGGAGCTCCCAGAGTTTTAAAACTATTCAAATAGTCCCAGCCCTACATGGACAGAAACACAACTGGCTCCATGGGGTCTATCTATCATATCAGGCATAGAGTGTGTATGGCTGTATTTACATCATCATATTTCTACTAAGCTCCTTCAGACCCATGCAGAAAAAGTGATGCATTTCAAACTCCATTAGAGATGCAATGGTTCCAGATAAATTTAACCTGTGAAAGGAAGGCCCTTTACATTTGTCCCTAAGTCACCTCCTGTCAGTATCCATGTTATTTGGCACTTTGCAAGCTTGCATCATCGTATTCGGTGAAGCATTCCCGTGAGTACTTATTCACCAAGCTGGAAAACTGATGGAGTCATCAAGTTTCTCAGCTGTCCCTAGGACCCTGCAAAGAACTGAAGGATCCCAACAGAAGTTTGTGGGTGGCCGCTGGGAGTCAACGAGTCCCACAACTGTGCACACATGTGTGAGATGGGATAAGGGAGTTAAGAAGGCACAATATTTGGAAAGAAGCACTTTCATCAGGTCCTTATGGAGGCCTGTGTTCCCCAAGCCACAAAGGATCTCTGCGCTGAGAGACAGAGAAATCCTCCATCGAGTCCTATCAGGGGCTCGTCCAGCTACACAGGCTCAGGCAGAGGCAAACACGTGAGCATTTTCCTTGCTCTTCCTCCTCACAAGTCTGAGACTTCCCATTCCTCTTTGCTTAGGGCTTTACTCACCCCTGCCCAAATGACCGTATGACATCACCACACTCTATTCCCTCAGAGGGGAAGTTGACATAAAAAGGCTAAGCTGGACTCTAGCCAAAGGGCCTACTTACTCAAGTAACAGGGGGCCTCCTTTGGGGCCACGTCACCTGAGGCAGTTTCTTGACAATCAGCCTACGACTCAGAATAGGGCTTTTATTTAATCTTGCCTTGTGTCTGCTCATGAAAAATGCACATGACCTCTTCCTATACCTCTCTGAACTGTGGCTGGGTTATTCTCTACAATTGACTGTATTTTGCTATTGCTGATATTTTTCTCAAGTGGCCTGAATTGTATCTTGCTTTATAATAGTACAATTTATCTCAAACTAACTCTGGAATATAACACGGCTGACTTTATAGTATCCAGTCAACAACCTTGACGTAACACACCAGAAGCAATGAGCAACAGGTTTTATTTCAGTAAAATGCCACTTTTTAGAGGGAGGGGAGATAAATTTGGGGGTTTGAGGTGTACCTAAGTATAAATTTCCACAGTTCAAACACACTCCCACATAGAAGAACAGATTTATGCAAAAGTATAAGCAACATTCCTTTGGGATTCTTCATAGAAAGAGGGTGTGTATGTGTGTGTGTGTGTGTGTGTGTGTGTGTGTGTGTGTGTGTGTGTGTGTGATTTCTCTTAGCTGAGTAGGCAAAGAACTGATGCTTTTTGCAGTATGTTTTCCCAACATTTAAAAATAAACACTACACATTCCATGACCAGCTTTCCTTAAATGCTAGCTTTTAGCACAGACCACCATGGTAATACTAATAGATACCCAACAATGCTACATTAGTTTTGGAATAAATATGACTCTACTCTGAGAGATACACCTTTCAACAGCCAACTATCATTATGTGTGTGTGTGTGTGTGTGTGTGTGTATGTGTGCTCATCTAACTATGGATATCTCATTTAAATGTTTCTGATTATAAAGACATATTTTCTCATTGTGGAAAATAATTTTTTAAAAAATTCCATGAATATATGTTATACATTTAACTGCTTAGAGTCCAATATCTGGAGTTCAGGAAATAGGTATTAGGATATTGTTACAGTTCTGTTTGTAGGCCCTAAAATTGCAAAATAACAGAAGGACATATCAGTAGATGCTTCACTGAATAAGCTGGGTGACCTCCACATGATAAAATTATGTGCATTTATTGAAACCAACAAGCTATATCACATCTGGTGAAGGAATGGCCATGACGCACTGTTACAGTAAGTGTGCTGTCAAATGAGAACAGTAAGATCGCACAGGGGTAAAGACAATGATCAAAAAAGAAAAGCAGCCGCTGACATCCCGTATGCGTACTATGTAGCTTTCACTTTAAAGGATGCTGGTGAAGGGTACAGTGAGCAATGTGCCAGGGCGCACTCAGGACCTCGGGGCTTTGGGGCAGGAAAAGAAAAGAAGGTAGGTGGAGATGTGTTTTCTTCATTTCAAAATTTCTATTGCTTCAGTGACTGTTGCAACACCACACAACATTACAATGGTGGGGGTGGCACGTTCAATGAAACCTATTTTTTTTTTTTTTTTTTTTTTTGATGAAAGACATGTATGCGACAAAACGATCTCAGAATCTACTTTCTATACTCCAAGTTAGACCACTACTGGCAACTTGTTATACAGAAATTCTTACTATTTCCTACACCTATACTAAAATAACTTTTTAAACAAATTTTCAAGCAGAGCACGGCTGCACATGCCTATAATCCCAGCACTCAGAAGGATGAGGCAGGAGGACTGTCACGAGTTCAGGGCCATCCTGGGCTACCTCAGTGAGTTCAAGGACAGCCTGAACTACATAGTGAGACACTGCCTCAAAAAAACAAAAAAAGTAAACAAAACTAAATTTCTCTTTTATATATAATCAGTATAAGGGTATCAGGGGGTGGTTTTTTTTTGGTTTTTGAGGCAAGAGTCTCACTGTAGGCCCAGGGTAACCTCAGATTCCTAGACTCAAATGATCCTTCTGACTCAGTCTCCCAAAGACTGGGACTGCAGGTGCACTCTCATGCCTGGTGTGGCAGTTTTTATGATGATTATGGCTTGTGTATGCATACACAGGGGGAGCGAGAGAAATAGGTAATATGCTTTTCACTCAACAGGCTACCATATCTGATGGCATGATTTCTGGCTATGTGACATAAAGCAATGCACAAAGAGTCAGATGTAGTCTTTGGATCCTGTCATCCTCTGTGAGGGTTGTGCGACATAAGGCACATAACCAAGTCTCAGTGGTGTCACTTGTAAAATGGGAACAAGACTGCCTGCTACTGCAGTACGGTAGGGGAAATGACAAGAAATAACACATTAGGTCAACTAAATTCTCTGCCTAAATCCCTAATGTATGACTCACAAGTTACAGGACATTCCCGACAAATGGAAATCATCAATAATAATAATGATCATGCCATTGACTTTGATGTGTTCTAAGAACTCTTCTAAAAACTTCTACAATTTTGAAATAAGCCAACTTATTTGAAGTAAGATTGATTCTCATTTTTCTGACAAGAAAACGAAGGCCCAGAAAAGTTGAGTAACTTGCCCAAAGTAACACAGCTAATAGTATCAGAGCTGAGAGCAAACCCAAGGCAGCTAGCTCGCCCATATCCCCTCCACGTAAGGGTAGGGCTGGTGTTCAGTACCGTGACTGCAGTGGGATTTGATGGAAGTTCTTCCTACATAAGCATTTCTGTGGACCACATAATAGCAGATGAATCATACTGGCTAAAACCGCTTAGAGTAAGAGTCAATATTCTCAGCCTTCATTTCCAGACCTTTTCACTTGGGGATGTATGTGTTACCTCACCTGGACACACTGAGCCAGCCCGTTGTGGTGTTTAGCATTCTCTCCCTAACCCCCTTGTATGACTGTCAAGTCACACTCCACAAAGCACATTTCAGCAGCGAGGGCTTCTCTTCTTCCCACGTGCACCTCCACTCCCCTAACTAAAACTTAGTAAGAAGCAAGAAAACCCCACAAGTGAAATAGGACAGAGTAGCTTCTGGGCTATATCCATCTGATACTATAATCCCATACTGGGTCATGGCCAGAATCTGTGCCCCAGGTAGTCAGCTCAATATAGTAAATATTTTAATTTACGATGGAATGAGTGGGCCCATATAGGCTCTGGTTATGAGAATCCCACAGCCAGCTTATCAAACACACAGGCCATCCTAAAGTCATGAAACAGGAACTGATTTCCACTCTCCAGAAGCCAGAGACACGTAGCAACGTATGTACCATCACTTCTGATACTCTCCTAAATTAAATCAAAATGGCACTTCAGTTTGCTTAAAAGTCTAGAAGTTCTCACTCTAGTTCTGTGCCGTAGGTGGTCTGTAACATTAAATCACCAACAATTAGCTTTATGTTTTCACTTCCAATGTCCCTGGAGTTTTCTCTTTCTGACAAGGCCAGGACATTTTCTCTGTCTGGTGTGGTAAATGAAAGGAGAACAGAGAAAGAAAAGCAGTCAGTCCATTTATAATCGGAGGGCTCTACTGCCCTCCTCTCCTGGCGTGGAGTCTGACATGCTGTTATAGCAGCCTCTTCCTCGATGGCTACCGAACTTCAGGTGCCACAGAGGAGATGTTGGGAGAAAAGGGAAAGAAGAAAAGAGGAATGGGACCAAAAGAATCACT
Source organism: Chinchilla lanigera (assembly GCF_000276665.1). Taxonomy (NCBI): domain Eukaryota; kingdom Metazoa; phylum Chordata; class Mammalia; order Rodentia; family Chinchillidae; genus Chinchilla; species Chinchilla lanigera. Next base: position 14,684,090 of record NW_004955421.1, on the reverse strand, counting down.
TCTACCCAGCAAAGAGGATAATCAAAGCCAGACCTCTTTTACTTTGGAGTTGAACTTGAGAGCTAAAAACATATTGTCTTCAATAAGGCAAATGGCTACATTTCCAGCACAAGTTATCAACTTTTATTTCCTAGTTGGGTGCTCCACGTAATGACGTGTATATGTGCAAATACATATATGTGCTGTGTATAAAATGAAAACTGATTTAGAAAAAAAGGAGAAATATGGTACTAATAAAGCCCTGTAGTTTGTTATTCTGTAGTTACTTGAAACAGTTATTTTGATAGAGTCCCCTAGCCCTATGCTCTCATTTTAATTCTAGTGTTACTAGAAGAATGTTCTTAAACAATAGCATTCCATGGCAGTCCCTGTAAGGTAAATACAAAAGCTATTTTATCAAACACCATTGCCTCCTATGTTGAATATCTTCATTCTTGTTAGAATCTCAAGATAAGCAAACAGCTGTATGAAATATACTCAAAATTTATGTTAACAAAAGCAGCTAATTATGCAGATAGCCTACTACTATCCTTTCATATTCTTTAACTGAAATATCATTTACATTACTAAAAGTGCATCTGAAAAAAATTTTGTCATCCCACACCAATAAAGAACAAAGAAATTGCAGTGCTTTTATCGTTTCCTTTTGAGAGTCAAGTCACAAACATTTTTTGCTGTTTTCGTTTCATAATAAGTTATTGTAATGTGATTACAGTCTTCCTCTATTTTTGAGAGATAGCATTTCAGCTTCAAGTTGGCTGGTGCAAAAGTACAAAGGCAGATGCCCTGTTAGGTCTAAACATTTTTAGTTTTCTTTCTTGGTTGAAGCATTTAAAAGAATAATGAAGACTGATGCCCTATATTGGTCTTGCCATTCTGAAGCTTAGGAATTCAAGTTTTAAAGTTTCTGCTAACAAATGTTATTAGAAAATGTCTTATTTAGGAAATGTCTATTAAGATAGTCCTAATTTGGTCTTTTCATTTATAGTAAGATTCGCATTCTGTAAAGCTTAATATTCATTCAACAAGACATTTATCATTAACTTGTTAACCTTACTAGTTCAACAAAAAATAAAAATCTCAAACATTTTTGATAAACTAATGAGAGTAACAAGCCAAATAAATCTGTTTACTGCAACAGGTCTGAAGCAGCATCCCACTTGTCACATCCCTTCTTGGTTGTAGTCTGGCTGCAAAAAGCCATGAAGACTTTTCCCAAGGCCTTTGGTTAATGCTCTCATTTGCATTTCCCCTTGGAGAAGCTCTTAGAAGGTTCCACTGTGGTTTATCACTTCACCAAGAGTTCGGCTTAATTAAGCAACTGTGGCAAAGAAATTATTTCCTTGACATGCGTGAAAATTCCAGGGCAATGATACTGTCTAAACTTCCACAGAGGAAAATGGTGTTCTCAAGACACAAGTGGGCAAGAGCATCATTCAGCCAGGAGTTGTTATTGTTTTCACATTCTTAATACCGGCTCTGACAGAAAGATAAGATTCAGACAATGAAGAAGGAGAGGACAAAGGTGACCAATGTTAAACATTTTCCAAATATGGTGGCAAAGACCACAGCTTCCTGAGCAAGAAGCACACATGCTAAAGGAAATTCATACTCTGTCTCGCAGAAAGTAAGTTAACCACAAATAACTCAATTTCCTACATCTTACTGCTACAAAGGACTAAGAAAAATGTTTACTTAGAAGATAAAGACTGGAATTCATAAACATATCAGACATCTTTTATTTATTGTTTTTGAAGTTTAGTTTCTAAAATCCACTGTGGCATACCAAAAATTCAATTTCTGATTTTCTTATGATGCCACTGTATTTGATCTTTTTATTTTAAAAGCAAAATTAGGGCTTCCTCACAATTTCTCTCTGGCAAGCCCATTCTCTCCCATGCTTCCAAATAAAGGAACTCTCTGTTCCCAAATTCCTCCTGGCACTGGGAGAGACATCTATTTTAACCTGCTACTATTCTCGTATGGACAGCTGGCAGATTCCCCTCGTCTACAGGAGGTGTTGTCAAAGTATCAAATGTCCTCCAGGCCCCATGACATACTGTCACCTGCCTTGAATGCTTCTAATGTTAGACTGCCTGCCTTTTTACCCTTATAAGCTGATCATGTGACTTAAAACTCTATCTGAGTCAGGCAACAGATATTTAGTGATCCAATACTCTGCATCAGACATGGTGCTAGGTACTGGGAATACAGAAGTATAGGGCTTGATCTTTGTGTCCCTGCTCTTGGGAGCTTATACTCAAGCAGGGCTCCCCTTGGTTTCTTCCACCCCCCACAAACTTCACAAGGCCATCTTTCCCCGGGGTGCAAGAGATGGCAGATTCAGAAGCCTGTATGAGTGTGACTTACAAAATTCCCAGCAGTACCTGGAAGACAATCATCACAAAGGCTACACAAAGCATCCATCCAAAGCATCCACACAAACCATCAGGCTGGTCCAACTCTCCTCAGTGGGAGAAGACACTGTCTTGCACACCAAAGCTCCATACCCAGAAACAACTTAGGTTTCCAAAAGCTGGACCTGGGTCCCTTTGTGGTTAGGCCATTATGATGCAAGTGTCCACTGGCGAAGGCCATCCATCATGAGTGGTATGCAGAGCTCATAACTTTGTATCAAGCAAGAAAGACATGGGTGGAAGGATGATGACAGACAGAGCTTATTTTTGCAAATAGAGTTAGATGGAGTACATTAGATCTGACTCCATCCTTTCAGCAAGTCTGGGATTCAGCACTGTCATAGGTAGATTTGGCAGACTCCAGAACAGACTATCAGGAAAAGACATCTTCTGGCAATCTATAAGGTATAGGTCTGTCTCCCAAAGCAGAACATTTTCAAGTGCTGGGTTACTGCTCTTTAGTAAGCCATAATATCAACTCAGTGGGTGGCAAAAAACATTCAGAGAAAAAGAATAACACATAAATATAAGACTACATTGCATATAGTAAGGACAAATACCTTACAAAACATTTTTTTTCCATTTTATACACATATAATACACCTGCTCACATTGCAGTGTTGCACTGGGTCATATGTAAGACATGTTTCTTGCTGTAGATCAGCACCAAAAATGTTTGCAAAAACACTCCTCTGAAGAGCAGTCTAGCATGATGAGCAATGAGGCTGCATCAATTAAAAAATATACATATACTAAACGCCTACAACTGGAATAATAAAGATGGTATAGTTTAAAAAACTATGATGACAATAAAACTGTTCATGAAAGAGGAATTATATAATTTCTCACCTATGACACCTATATTTACCTTGCTGTCTCTGAAATTCTTTAATAGTAATGAAATTTTTTCTCTTGGCAGTGGGATCTAATTTTTAAAGGATCCTGTTTCCTCCCTCACCAAACCAAAGCTGCTATACAAAGTCATACAGGTGAGTCCACGGGAGAAACATAAGATGAAGTGAGGAAGCATCCAGCATTACCTTAGGTGGCTCTCAGCTTTGCTAAGGACACCGCTCAAATAAGCAAGTCATTCCACAGTCTATCCAGCCAACCTGCTTATGTCCAGCACACAGATTTGATACGAGGCTAAATGATCACACAGCACCACTTTTTAAAATAAGCTTCAACAATTTACAGAAAGTGAACATATCCTATGTGTATCTCCTTCACGCATCTGTACAGTATGAACACACTCAAAAGATTACCCAGATGAAAAACAAAATGGGGTCCCAAAAGGCAGCCCTGAAGGCTCTTTCCAGTCACTGTCCAGACTGCTAATCTCACAGAATAATTTTATTTTCTAACAAAAAGAAAGCAAGGCCCAACACTCATATTCCTGCCCAAGCAAAGATTCTAGCTTAAATCACTTAACACTATTTCTCTTATATTTATTTGAATCGTTCTCTTCTATTTGTGACAAGTTAAAATAGCTTTCCAGTTACAGTCACAACATTCATTTCCTTTTAAAATAAGTTTAAGTTAAGCGAAAGAATGTTGCTGAAAGAAAAGTGTTAAGTACTTAGTGAAACAGGTGGTACATGTGAGACAAACAGTGAGCAGAGGCCGTATAACCGACTAAGTCTGGGAAATGCTCATGTAGGTTTGCTGACCACTGAGAAATTCTGACAGGCCACTCTGTGACCTTCTTTGGAGGAGACTGGATTTTCTCCCTTGCCCTGTGGTCTAGCAGAAAGCCAAAGTTTCTCCCTTGAGTAGTCACACAGTTTCGTGGTCACTTCTCTTGGTACATGATGTGATTTTCTTTTTTTTTCTTTTAATGCTGAGGATGGATCCCAGGGCTTCACATATGCTAGGCAAGGAGGTGTTGTCAAAGCCTCTGAGCTATACTTCCAGCTCTCTGCAATGTTATTTTTATACCCTTTGGCTTATATTTCTTACATGTACCATGTTAACCAAGATTGAAACCAGCTGATTTAGCATGAAAGGAAGCAAAATGAACAAGGAAAATTGTACGCATATACCAGTTCCCCAAAACAAACTATTTTGTAATACACACATGTACTAAAAACCTATTATTATTTTTTACCTATTGTTTTTTATATTTTTATCTATTATTATTATTTTTTTTTACCTATTATTATTATTATTTCAGTTCTAAAACATCATTTAAAACTTGGATCTACTCTAACAAAAGGCCACAACTCATATGGAATGCTCTTAATATTTTAACTGTGGCAAAAACAGTAAACACTTGTATGGACTTAACTTTCAAATTAATTAAAGGAGAAAAAAAATATTTTAATAGAAACAGCAACTTACTTCCTTATCCTCTTCTTTCTCAGTCAAGGACATTCCCTACATGTTCCATTAAATCTAGTAAATCTGGTAGGGCAGACCCTCTGCACTATATCTCTGAGCTCATTAATATATCAAGCGAATGAACCTAAACTTACCATGAGTGGCTTTACAGGTGTTTAAGTTCCATATCAAAACAGATTTTCTTGCCACTACTTTACATAATACTATCTGGTCTAAAGAGTCTCCTTTGATTTTTTTACATAGTATAAACAACGTTTATTAAATAGAGACTGTATTCAAAACAGCATAAAATTCACTGAATGTGTCCTGGGTTTGCCATGCGACTCACACAAAATGAAGGTAAAAATCTCACAGGATGCTAATGTGAAAACAAAGAAATGTTTACGTGTACAAGTGTGCATACTTCACAGATTCACTTATGTATGCATTTATAGCCCTCTGTAGAGTCACACATACACATCTTTTTTTTTGTATAAGCTCTTTGACCCCAACCGAACAAAAATATCTTATTTGTAAGAACACAGCAAATTAGAGGACTGGCAAATAATAGGAACTTGATTAAAATGCAAATACCAAAGATAAGGTAATGTTTTGCTAAAAATGATTCCACCAAACTCAGCATTTAATTTCCTTTCTCCGTGCGATCATTTGTCTCTCTACTACAGGGAAGGAGTCCTTAGATACCAAGAAGCTGTTAGGACATTTCAGTGGTGACTTCAAGAACTTAAAAGTCTAAGGAAAAGTATATTTTTCTAGTTCTCAAACTTACCTATTAATAACCAAAGGAAATTAAGGGGTTGCTAGATTGATGAGTATTAAGGCATTTCAAGAGCTCAATAAAAATATGCTGATTTTCACTCAGTTCCTTCTTTTCTGCACTCCCTCTATCACAATTCTATGCCAAGCCCCCATCACATGTTCACTGCATATCACGCAAGGTTCTTATAAGCACTCTGACTCAAACATTTCAAAGAATGACACAAAGCATCAGAAATCTAATAACAATGCTGCAGCAAAATCTTACTTAATCCTGTTTTAGTTGAACTTCTCCCATTTCATTTAAGTTAGAGTTTCAAACAAGTAATGGAAATATTATGTGTTCCACATGCATTTTTCATGCCCCATCAGATTCCAGCCTATAAGCTATTAAATCCATTCTTCAGTGATCACAATGATAAAGTTTTCTGTCAACATAATGCTTAGTATCAGTAAGGGTTCTATTTTTTATCTTTATTGTATTTTTCAATTTCTTTACATTGGTGCATTACATTGTTGTTAAGATATGAAAATGTTCCCCTAAAAAGAAATTAAATGCAACCTGCAAATGTGAGGAAAGATTTTGTTAAAGAAATAGAAATATTTCAAAATTTTAAGAAAATCCCAATTATTCTTGAATCAATGTAAAAAGGGAAACCCTAATCTGTTCTGGCACTTTTAAAATAGCTGATATTGAGTGCATAATTATTTTATTTTATTTTTAGAACACTTAAATCAGCACATATGCAATGAATTACCATGTTGTTCACACAAAGGCATAAATTAAAAATTGCTCCTGATTGATCAATTATCTTGATTTATACGGCCTTAGGAAGTGGCAGTTCTTACTCAATCCAGATTCAAAGGCTCACTATTTCAAAAAGAAGTCTAAGGCAAATTAAAATGGTCTATTCACGACTGTAATTTCAGGTTTATGAAACTGTGCCATACAGCCATCATCAAAGCATTGGCTTGCTGGAGGCCTGACCAGCCAGTCTCGAAAGACCGACAGGAAACAACATAAAACTAATCACCTGGTAAGCATTCATTCTGGGCCACATTTACAGTACTTGGGCACAGTCAATATTTTCTTCATTATGGAAAACCTATAATATACGTAACATTATCCACATTTTACAGAAACAAATGATGCTAATAAGATAATAAGAAGCTTGGCCAACAAAGAGTAGAACTACACTTCCACTGCTGGTCTGATTCCAGAGTCCCTGGTGCTCAACCACTGTATATGCTAAGCATCCTTCTAGTTAGCCTACTGTCATTGACCTCTGCATGGATCTCACATGTAAAATTCCCAAAGGTAGAGCCCATGGATTAGTTCTCTAAAGATCCTGACCTGTCTCTTATCAAGGAAAGCCCAATGCACATCCAAAATGAGAACACACACTACCCACAATCGCTCTTTTACCACGGCTACCGTACGAACTCGCCAATCCTGAAGACAACAAGCCACACTAGGGAGCACTCTGATTCATCCCACTAAGCAATATTTGTGAATCAGTACAGAGCCACTGTTTGGATACAGGTATTGATATTTCTGGCCAATGAATTCTTGAATCAACCTGTCTGGAAGCATATCATTCCTAGCAGACATCATTCTATGAAAAGAGCAAAAAGTTAATTAGTGATTGTTAGCAGTGACTTAGATCCACCTCAGAACTCCTTCAAGTATTAAAATAGAAAATATAAACATATTTAGTTTTTTTTTTTTTTTTTCATTTACTGGATTTTTCTTTTGAGGAATGAGGAAGTTGGTATGAAATCAAACCCTTTAGGGCTTTAGGTTCTCCTTATCCCTGAGAGCTGTTAAATGACCCACTTGGACCAGCAAGAAAAAACAAAGCGATGAAAGAACCAAAGAGCTACGGGGAGCACAAATCTCAGGAGAAAGGGGTGGGACCTGGCTCCAGGCAGTTTCAGTGACTATCAAAATACACAAAGGTAGGGTGAGAGTCAGAGTGCTCACTGAGTTAGGCAGAATGGGCATGGCAGACTGACATCAAGGCCACTGCCCTCCATTGTGAGGCTCAAGGGAATCATCGGTGTTCATTAGGAGAACTCAAACTGCTGTGGTCCAACCAGGGCAGGTGCTTAGAGCAGCCAGGGAGCACAACAGAATCACAAATCAGTGTTTGCACCAATTATTTCTCCATGAGTCTGTCTAATTAGAGTTCCACTGTCACCCCCCCACACACACACACACGTTAGTCTATATAAGTACTGCGGTAAGTTTTAACTTTCAAAACTATGGGGGAAATGATTAAAGTATGTAGTATGCATGCAAAAATCTGTCCAAATGAAATTGATTAATCTGTATAACCAAAATGCACTAATAAACTGGGAAAATACCTATTCACCACTTTAAAGGGTTCTACCCTCTCTCACAAACCAGTTTATCATTTAAATTAGACCATCCCAAACACAGCTTCCAAATTCAGTAAAAATGAGTCTAGCTCTTTTTTATCTGATAGTACAAGGCAAAGGCAAAGACACAAAGATTTAACTTTTTAAAGAAGATGAATCAGTGTTCTCAAATCCACATACTGAAAGCATCACCATGCCTTGTGTAAGGAAGATGACCAAAAAGACAGGGTATTTTATCTGCATTGTTGCCAAGGGTTTGTAGTGCTGTTCTGTTGTTCTCAGGAAATCAACCAAGATTTAATTTTCTGACCTAATCTTCACTCAAAAAACTTAATGAGAACACCAGTCATTTCTGATTTATTCTCAATTTTAAAATGCTTTGTGATCTAATTAAATCACATTAAGAGATGACTATGAGGGCTAGATGCGAAGCTTCTGTGGAGAACTCCTCATCAACTAGAACTGAGCTCTAATGAATAGGCACAGGATGGGAGAAATGCTTTGCCAGAGAGGGGCACCCAGATTACAGTTTTCTGCGGGAAAGAGGGAACCATGCCCTCTCACAACTGGTGCATACGTTCTGAGCATCTACAGATGAAAACATCTGCCTGCCTGCTGCCTGCCTCCCTGCCTGCCTGCCTCCTTCCCTCCTTCCCTCCCTTCTTCTTCTCCCACTGAACCACTCCCTTCATCTCATGTTAAGTACTTCTTTTCAAGAGGAAATCTATGAGCAGCAATAAGCTTTGTGATATTTAAAATTCAAAAGAAACTTCTAGCTCATCAAGTTTTTCACCTTTGCCGCTTTCTGGATTATAAAAAAAACTTCAAAAAATTCCAACATACTTGCAGTATGATTTTAAATATTTAAAGTACTCCATAAACTCCCTATCCAAAGTAACAGTAACAATTATAAAATGTTTATTAACTCAGACTATTTTTCCTAGGCAGAGGCTAATAAAATAAACAAATGGCATCATACCATATGTTCTATTTTTCAACCCACTCTTGTGTTTAACTGGTTTGAAAAGTTGTATGGTACAAAGCTGTCCATTTGAAAGTTTGGTTTCAATACCAAAATAGTAAGAAAAAAATAACAGTAATAAACAACTAAGTCTACACATAATTACATAATTACAAGGAGGTATGTTCAGTCATTAGAAATAGACACAAAATGTTTTCTTAAATTGTGGAGTATAAAGGGAATATTTAGTTTTAACTGATCATATTATTAACTTTTGGAAAGTATATCTTCCTGGAAAAGGTTAAAGTTTTTTCAAAAATCCAATAGTAGCGCTATATTCTTACCGTAACACAAAGAAAACAGATCTCAGAATTTTTTTTGCTAACTTCTGTATTTATCTTTCACAATAAATTTTTATATCCCATGCCCAAATTTTAACTTGAAATAACAATTGTCCACATTTACACTTTTTTGTTGTTGTTTGTTGTTTTTCTTCCAGTACCAGGAATCGAACTTACGATGTTGCGCTTGCCAGGCAAGCGCCGTGCCACTGAGCTAAATCACCAGCCCCTCCACATTTGCACTTAATAGCAAATTCCTTTGACATACATTATCTGCTCAGTCCACCTTCAGCAAGACCAGTAGGAAAGATAGATGGTAAACACTCTTCCCACACTACAGCTAAAGAAAGGCCCAACGTTTAGACTGAGTATCTGGGTAGCAACTTAAAGCTCTGTCTCCTGATTTCCTCTGACACGTCCCTTCTAATACGCAGCAGATGAAGTGCATTCTAGAGAAACACCATATACTTTTGTTAGGGCCCTCTATTGTAGTGTAAGCTCTAGGATAAAGTGAAAGCAATAAAAGTGCAGAAATAGAAGGTCAGCAGAAAAAGCAAGATGCTATTAAAGTGCTCACTCTATTTTACATTTGAAGACCGAAAGGATGGACTGATGTATTACCAAGTACACTGACATCTTATAAATGACAGTGCAGCAGTTCCAAAAACATATAAGCAGGACCATCCAGAGAGAGTAAACATGCAGCAAAAATGTCACTCCTTGCCTCACTTGTGCCCACGGCAAACATAATTAAATGGTCACCTATGCTCATCACCAGTAATCCCAGGCAAGGCCCCAGGAGTCTTCGACCCACAATCTTGGGTTATGTATGAAAATTGGTAGACAAGGTGAAACTCTAGTCTCTATCTTGGGAAATGGAGAGGTTGAGCTCATTACTAATACCTGGCATCTGAAACCTGTTTGCCCTGCAGTTAACAAAGAATCTTCTCAAAACAGCTTGCATTACACCAACTCTTTTTCACCAAAACACAATAGCAGGGGAACTAATGCAATACTTAAAGAAATTTCAAATTAACATTAGTACATTTTACATCTTAAATGAATAAATGCCACTAAATTCTTCACACTCCTCTGCTGAATATGGTCAGTGCAGATCAATCACCAGGGAAGAGCAATATAGCTTCAAGTTGTTGATTTTTAACATTATCAAAAATGGATTATATATATTTATGTTTGTTTGTCAATGAATTCCTGTGTGTAGTGGCGTAAAAAAAAATCAAGCCTTTCTTATTGCTATAATGAAAAGTACAATTTTAAAAATTCCTTAGTATATAGAATATTTTTTCTCCAATATCAAATCCAAATGTCAATGGAAATAGTTTAAAAATTTCTCACCATAATTTTCAATTCACTGATAATATCTAAGCAAAAATCAGAAATGGCCAAAGTAAGAATGAGCTCAGTTCTACAACTCATGAAGCTTAAAGACTTACAAAAAACACAGATGTGGACAGCTCTGGCCAGTCTGGAAAAGGAGGTCAGTGGAATTGTATCATGTGGGCATTTAAATTTCAGGCAGGCTGTGTCAAACAAAAAGTAGATGAAGAAATAATGTACTGAACAGCACGGGCCTCAGAGTGAATTTGCTCATCTCTTTATAGGTCTTGGTTTTCCTGTGCTCTTTTTAGTACAAGCATTTTGTCAAAGGAAGTGTTCAGAGGACAGGCCAAGTAATCCACATGGTAATCAACTGGGGGAACAGGTGATCCAAAGTTGCAGTATATTTCCCACAAATCCTAAGGATAAAAATCTTAAGGGATTTTTTGATGATAGTATTAACCTTATGGGATTTCTCAACTCTTTCTCCCTCTGAAGTAACTTACAGTGGAATAGGGTAGAATATGACTAGTGTAGAATGGATTAAACTAGCATCTACAGAGGATGGTGTTATACTGGTAAAGAAACCTGTTTCCGCTGGCTAACCCATATTGGGCACTGGGAAGATTCTTCCAAAGGTCTCAAACCATTGGAAAGAACAGAAGCAGTGTGGTTTGTGTAAATATCCTAGTGACACTGAAGTAAAGGAGCCTTGCGTTGTCTTTTAATGACAGCTCAGGAAGCAGACTGTTAGGTAGAAAAAATAAAACCACTGTGGTAGTTATGGATTCAAATGAATCCTAAAAGATAGTAGGACAAACTAAACTGGATTGCCTAAGTAGGAACAATCAAAGGTGGGGTCAGAAGGGGCTCACAGGCTATGGAGGTGATGAAGATACAAAAATATCAGGCAAACACCAAGTGGGGATTAGCTGCAGCTCACACAGTGAGGTAGGAGGTACAATGACAATCTGTCCACCGAGACTGGGCAGGGAGGGACACAAGGTACTAGTGATGAGCCTGGGCTCCTGCAGCCAGGTGGGCTGAGCAGGCATTTAACCTAGAGAAGCCCACCATTCCTAGCCACAGCTTCAGGCCTGTGCGGAACTCAGCTGGTGGCTACTGGTGTGTCACAGCACATCAGCACAGAGGCACTAGCATCTCCCAGCATCACCATGTCTTATGTCACTGAGTCCAAGCACCTATACACTGATACATATATTTTATTGTAAGTTACCTTATTTCTTCTATTACATTAGTATGTATAGTTTTACAATTCTATGTGTACATGTGTCTGCATTATATGCATATATATATCATATATATGTAAATAAAACGTGAATTTAATTCCATTATCACATTGGTGGCATTTCAAAATATTTGTCATTGGAGGGGGAATAGTTCTACCTCTAATATCATTGAAGATCACAGCTCTAGTGTCAAAAAACAGATATCAGTCAAAGCACAGTAACTGCAATAAGGACAAAACTCCACCTGTCTTTCTGGACTTTGCAAGAATTAAAGTTCTTATGGTAAAGTTCTGGTGGTAGTTTGCCCTCTCTCCTGAAAAGAGAGGTATCTGGTGGAAAACCAGAAAGTCTCTGACTTTTCTCAGTGATGAAACACACACACACACACACACACACATACACACACACACTAATCAAACTCATGTCTCTCGCTAATAAACTCAGACACAGACGAGGTGAACCAGAGAACATATTTTCAGTCATGGGACTTACTGTATCATGTCAGAAGAGATTAGAATTTGACAGAGAAGGGCACGGTGTGTCAATTGCAATTACACATATATCGCTTCTCTATTGTGATCATCCTTCTTTCCATCTCAACACTGGGCCATGATTAATACTTTACATACTGTCCAAAGGGGGAATGTGACTTACCAGAAACCGTACTGAACATTTCAAATACAGATCATCCTCTGCCAAGAGAAAATCCTGCCCAGCTGTAGATTTCTCATTTGCAAAACATAAGAGCAATGAAATTCCATTACTTAGAGAAACTGGCTGTCCCCCAAACCCTTAGCAACAAAGGCTGTACTTATCTTTTTGAACAATAGTCTCAGACATGTATTTGCTCTCAAAAAAACCCAACAGTAAGTAATGCATGTGAGCTCAGGAAAATTCACTCTCCTGACCTGGGAAGTACAAAAAAGCAACTCTAAAGCATGAGGCATAAAGATCTCCAAGTTTAAGGGCTCTTGTAAAGGCCAAAGGGGATGTAACGATATTAAGATCAAATCAAGTATCCTTCTGATGTGTGACTACACTGCACCCGGTCACTCATAGCAACGCGCCTTGTACCTTAACTCTTCCAGTTCATTTTTTTGGGGAGAGTTAACTATGTATTTTCCTGAGGATATATATTACCCTGAAGCATACTGCACAACACTGCAGAATTCTTTCAGATGAGACTGGAGAATTCAGACTTTGTTCTCTGTCTTCTTAATGTGCCTTTCCCTGGACAAGTATGTGGCCACCTGCCAGAGGGTTATATGAACTTCACTTATGGCTTAGTTCATGGTCAAGCTCCCACTCAGGCCAAAGTTTTGAAATGGGCCATGAAAGCACTCAGGAAAATACAGACACTACACAAATGTGTCTGGAACCATAAACACCTGTTGATGTCCATGGTCTTTCGTTTCCTATTTAATGCCCAATCTTATGGTGATGGCCTGTGGGTGAGTTTAATATGGAATGAAGGATATCATCTTGGAGTCTCATATTTACTTATTCTCTAATAGAAGAACAAACAAATTTGGTCCATGGATGTACCCATTAAAAAAAGAAATCAGAGTAGTTGAAAACATTAGCAAAATACTAATTCTGTAAATCAGACTTGGCAACAAAAGCCCATACGTGCAGACAACAAATCATCCTCTCCTTCAGCAACTTAAAACAGCTCAGAACACTGAGCAACCTCACTGCGAAGTGCCAGAGGGTGGGGCTGAGCAACCTACTTCCCCAGCATAAAAGATCAACCTGCTCTGCAGAGGTTTCAAATGGCGAGCAAAGAAGTGAAAACGAAAACACTGGTGATGATGTGTGAGTGACTTCTATCATCAACATTGACTTGTGCATATCTGGGTGATCAAGCCACACAAATGGGAACAAACGAAGAGCTAAGAGGACAAGTATAAAAAAAGAGAACAATGCATATGTAGAAATAATTGTATGCTTTGAGCTCTAAGGACATCAGAATGAGTCCAAAGCCAACAGAGTTATGCCCTGGTAACCAACATGAACAGAGTCACAATTTGTACAACAGGGATTGCTCATCTGGTTTTAACTAACATGCAACCCTCCAATGGTTTTCGCACAAAGCTATAACTGAAGCATACAAAACAGACACAAGTCCGCATGAAAGGAGCCAAATCATGAACATGCCACTCATAATCCAGCTTCTCTATAGTTAACACAAACTTAACACCCAGGCAATCAACACTCAGTCTGGTCCCACACGATCAGAGAAGTGCACCAACTACCCAACCATCCACCAGCTGAGGACTCCCTCCCCAACCGAACAATATGCTGCGCGCCAGACGAAGACGGGATGGCATTCAGCCTATGAAAAGACACTGGCCAGTGTTCACATACCTCAATAATCCTGTCATGAATGTGCAGGCCTCCTTCCTTGGCTGCGGGCCCACTGTCAACTATTTTGGATACAAAGATTCCTTCGCTGGATGATCCATCTTGGTTGTCCTTTGGGTTAAAAAAACACAGGCATGAATGCTAGGCATGAGAGTTGGGCATGGAAATAAAGCTTGCACTCTTAAAACAGTCACTGATCCTTGCTTGTCAAAAGTTGCAAGAGCGTAAAAGCTGTTTGCTTCGTCTAATTTGTTTTCATCTAAAATTAACACATGCACATGTGAAAATATTTCAAACCATAGCAAAAGTCAGAAAATGCTAAGTGCCTACCACCCCTGGACCATTGTCCTTCTTCTGCTATAAAGCATCTTTTTACAGAGTATTTTAATGCCTCACCCTCCTAAGCATGTGTCTTCCTTTCTTATGCATATAAGTGGCGTTATGCCACACCACTCTTACACCTTTGCCTCTGTCACTTAATGCTACAAATCTTGGTGATATTCTATCATCAATTACACATTTCTGTTTCCCTCTCTGTGTCCTACCTCCATTTCTCTCTCTTCCTTCCTCTCTCTTCTCTTTCCTACCTGAATTTCCCCTTTCCTTTCTTTCTTCCCCTCCCTCCCCCCCATTGGTGGTGCTGGGACTGGACTGAGCTATACCTGCCCCTACCCTACTTGAAGTGGCTGAAAAGTATCCTTGCGTTTAGATCATGAACAAGGCTTCCAGCTGTTGCTATTAGAAACAGTTGTGCAGTAACACACTCCTACCTGATTTTGAAATATCTTTGCAAGTATACATGTAGAGCAAATCCCTAGCAACTGAAAATTCTCAGGTCAAATATGTACAATTGATAAATACTGCTGAATTGCCTTCCAGAGAGTTTGTACTGATAATTCATTAAACAAAGTATTCCCTCACATCCTCGCCTGCACAGACATCATTAAGATAGTCAATATCTAATAATCTGATCTTGAAAACAGGTATTTTGGCTTTGTTCTGATTTGCATCAGAAAAGCTCATATCCCTCCCACCAATACTAAGAGATTCTGATCTCCAACCTCCTCCAGTCCCTTTAGATCTCTGAATTAAACCTCAGGACTAACATTTTCTAAGAAAGAAGCTCACTACTCAACTCTTTCCTTTTCTTAAAATCAAAAGGCGCCAACATGCTCATAAAAACCCTCCCAGCTTGTTCAGGAACTTCTGTCCAAATAGCACTGCACTGAATTCCTTCCAAATGTGTGGATTAAATTTTAGTGATTAGCAGATGAATTTATAAATTAAATGGCAGGAACATATGCTGTTTCCAAACAAAATCATTTGAAAAGTAAGCTGAGGATGCTCCCCCAAAACTTCAAAATTTATAACATCATGGTAAATTCTTCCCCATAATGCCATAAAATCTATTTTAATACTTACTCTGCATAAATACATAAAGATACCACCACCCACAAAAAGTGACTATGAGAATATACCATTTTCTTCTTTAAACCGCACCCCCAGCCTATATTCCGAACAGGAAAAGGGATGACTCTGAATGTGGTTCAGCCTACCACTTCAAATGCAAGAGGTTGGGAAAACATTCTTGTCCTGATCCACTCCCTGCAACACACACACACACACACACATACACACACACACTTTTCTCTCTCTCTTTCTTTCTTTCTTCCACACACAACTTCTCCCTCTCCCTCATATGATTCATCAGAACAAATGAAAATCACAACTTAAAATGCCCATGAAGTGTTTTTCTCAACATGTATCCCCACATGACAAAAATACACCTCTACCTGCCATCTGGATCCCATCAACACTCTTTCAGGAGAAGGGTCAGCAATACTGGGTGTGCTGTGTTACATCAGCTATGCCCCAAATGCACCCCTATCTAGCATCCCAGTGCTGTAAATGGGCCCACTGGGCACTCACCCATGACCATTGAGTACCTCTGTGCCCCTTGCCTCTCCCAGCAGCCTCACTGAGGCACTAGTCCCAGGGCTCCGGGGGGGAGGGTGCTCTCTACATGCACACCTCAAATAGGAGCACAGAAATGCACACCAGCTTCTGCCTACTGAGAACACACACCAGGTATGTTGTATTATACCTCATGTGTACCATTTCATCTGAACAATAACTGTAAGAAATAAATATCCATTCCACAGAGTAAAAACTGGAGACCCAGAAAAGTTAAGATAGTTATCCAAGGTCACACATCTAAAAAGCACCACAGCTTGGTTTTGGACTGAGGCTAGGTTTACTCTCTTGCACCTGTTTTGTGTGTAATACTCTCTCCAATTGAGAAAAAAGCTCAAAATATATACACACAAGTTTGGTAGTCCACATTTCAGTCTGCAAAATATCCCAACAGAGGAACCTGAAGAGTCTCACTGGACCACCAAAGATTTATGAGCAAGCCTGTGTTCTCTATGAGTTGATTTCAATATATCAAATGAGAAGAAATCTGTATTTCCTTTGATTTAACCACTTTACATTTCTTGGATAAAGAAGGGGGGAGATAAGAAATGGAACTTTGGCTTTGGCTTGTTTTACAAAATACTATACTTGACATGAGTAATTATTCTAAAAGAACACAAAAGTCAAGCAAAAATCAAAGAGGAACAAGCAAGGACAAATAGCAGAATTTAGGTTAAATTAAGACAGTAGTAGAGGTTGGTGATAAGAAAACACAGAAAGCACAAAGTCAAAGAACACCAGATCAAGCTCATTCCTGACCAGCAGATCTTTCTCTTAGAAGCCACCGCTTTAGTCTTTGGCCCCTCTCCTAACACATTCTAAGTTAGAGCTATTTATCAAGGTGAACCAATGTGACATGGGGTTTATTTTGTTCTGCTGGCTTTAGCAAAAGAAAAATGAAAGGGATTGTCTTCATCCCAAGGGTACCTGGAAATAAAGTATTCTTGCCAAAGGCTTAAGTGAAAGGTCTGATGTACCGAACTGACTGTTGCTTCTTTAGGACTATGAGAACTAACAAATGAATGATGTGATTTTGCGAAGACCACTACACACAGTGTTGTACAATGGCAAACTTTAAGTCAGAGTCTCTACGTTGAACTATTTCACAAGCCAACCAAGCATCTAACAAGAATTCCTTGGGAAACACACACTTCATTTGAACTACACTCTGCTTCTAGGACTAAAGCTGTGTTCACACTGTTGCTCATCTTGGCTTTTGAGTGTATACTAAGCAACCTGCCAGATTTTCCCAGCAACACGTAGAATACATTTAAATTTCATTAGGCTATTTCTGCTAATTAGGACAGGTTTGTTTTTTTAACACTATGGCAAATATATCCATGTGGGATTAAATTTTCCTCTGGCGGCGATGCAAGTAGTTCTTGCCGAAAGACCACATAAACCAAGAACACTTATGAAAGCTACAAAACCAGGTCTGGTGTGTACTTGAATTACCCTTTTAAAGGAAAAAGAAAAAAACTGAAACATATTTTGGATAAGCACAAAGAAGTAACATTCCCACTGAGGCTGGGCATGTCACTTCATTCCTGGTGAGGTGCAGAAACCAACCACTCTCCTCATTGGCACTAACATAATAGGTTTCTCAGCAATCACCAACCACAGACACACCTCTCCATCCCAGTGTTTTGCAAACGTTGGGCTTTGATGTGGTTAAGCTGGAAGAAGAGATGAGGTCTTCCTAGTTCAGGCTCTTTTGGCTGCCGAAACTTCTAAGACATCTAAGAAGCAAAGTGAATCTCAGTCTACTAAAGTTTTCTCTGGTAACACTATAGACTATGAAAAATAATTACAAAGATAAGTCAAGAACTCCTGCGCTAAGTGGCAGACATGATTTCTATAAGTGGGAGAGCACCTGGTGCTGTTTCGTTGTTTCATGGGGTTAAACACTTAGCTACTGAGTCCAGGCTCCCTCTCTCACCCCTCCCAAGGCTGGGGAATGCCGACCCCTCCCTGCCAGGCAAGATCAGAACAACATGATGACTTGCAGCCTGGGATCTCAACCAACTGGTAATGGCTAAGATAAAAATACGCCAACCTCACATGAGCCTACAGCTTCTTAGGAATTCCGTAGAGATAACGGGAGAAACACAAATATGTGAGCACATTCCTTGGGCTTAGCAAAGTGGAAATGACAGCGGCCCCCACTCACCTATGGACTTATACATTAATGGCATAATTTAAAATGGTGTGCGGGACAGACAACATTCATCATTTTAATGGCTACGTATCACTTATAACTAAGCTGTCATTTCTTATAAGAAAACTTTTTTGTTTGCTTTTCTGTTTTTAAAACTAGCTTTGGCTAAAAACTAAGCATATTTATATATCTCTTCATAGCCGGGCACAATGGTGCATACATGTAAACCCAGCACTCTGGGTACTCAGGCAGGAAGATCTGGAGTTCAAACCCAGCCTGAACTTAAGGAGATCCTGTCTCAAAAATAAAAATTAAAAAATGGCTAGGATGTTGCTCAGCATGAAGGCCCTGGGTTTAATCCTTAGTACCACAAAATCGATCAATCAACCAACCAATCTCTTTATGTCACTTCCTTTGAGTGAAGCCATGCTTTGGCCACTTATTATTCTAGTTAATTCAAATGCTCGACCCCATAACTGACCAGGCCTTTTGTGATCAAATCCGTTTTATTCTCCCAGCCTCTTTCTGACCACTTCTCTGCCCACCCCTTGACGCAAGTCACTCTACTATTCACAGTCCCCTAACTCCCAACTCTGTCTCTGCTGCAGGTGAACTCCCAGGTTCAAAATTGTTTTCATAATCCATTTTAATTTGTTTAAAATTTTCCCTTTGCCTGTAACTTTAAAAACACCCATATATTAGCTCAGTAGTGAATATATACAGGTATTTTGTAGGTAAATGTCCCCCATTTGTTTATAGTCAAGAGTGCTCAACTATATACTCAGGCGCATGCACACATACATACATAAAAAACATGGTCTTCGGATCCAGTAAACTCCTACTCATCTTTATAAACTCAACTCCAATGGCTTCTCTCTAGCATGCCTCATCTTCCAGTGTTAACTGGTCCCCCAAGGCATCTCTAGCTGGATCTGGGCACAGAGTAATATACCAAGGAAGACAGTGCCATCCTCTCCCGCCACACTGGACATGAGCCCATCCGACCCCATCTATACCTGAGCTCCATGAGGACAGAGTGCACTTGCCCTGCATCTGGATGGCTGCTGGCATCTTGTCATCCTGTAGGATCCTCCCCAGGATCTCCCCCTGCTTTTCCTACCTTCCTGATGACGCCCTTGGCTTCTTGGCACCTCTTATGTGCCCTCCTCCATTTCCTGCCTTCATTGCATCTCTCCCAGCCTTTAGTTTCCATATTGATTTCTTTTTTGCCTAATGTTCCCACTAGGACATATGCTCCCTAAGTGCAGTGACCCCTACCTCCCTGGTCTCCACTAGACCCCCCCAACTGCCAGCAAACAACTCATGTTCAATACTTCTTTGTTGAACAAGCACATCTAATTTTTTCTCCTTTCCTTTGACTATTTTAAGGTAATAAATGAGGAAACGGTTAGGTGAAGAGCAGAGCAAGGGATTCTACACACTCAGATAATCCCTCTTGAAGGGCCAGCTCCTGAAGCATACATTTGCTAGTCCCCAGAGCCCTTTCTGTAGACTTTCTCAAAGTGCAGTTGACAGATGTGAAGTTGACCTCTTCTGAGGAGAGGTTGATGATGAATAGGGTAGCCAAGAGCAACAGTGGGAGGGAAAAGAGAAGCAATCCAACAACCCAGATATTACAGCACTGTCCTTGACTAATGAAGAGTTGACAAACCCAAGGTCCAACTTCTACTCAGGTAGCCTGCACTCCAGCAAAGTTTAGGAGGGTGATTTGTACCCAGCTGCATCTGCACACATCCCACACAGCTTCATTCAGCCCCAATGCCATACAGTCAAACATGCACCCCAAAAGCTAAACTACATGCACGAGCTGTTGTATTACTAGGGCAATACTATTTTAGCAACCACAACAAAATAAAACTCCTTGAGTGAAGATGTTAGGCAAACAATGTGCTCTCTAATTACGGAGAGCAGAACAAGTCAGCAAGGACTTCACTCCTCACCCCTCAAACCTTAACCTCTCTTCCAGCTACTCAAGGGAAAGGAGAAACACATTTTAGCAATTAACATACCACACATGGCCGGCCACCAATAATATTGAATCCCAGGGAGCCAGAATCCCGGTGCAGGACAAGGGTCAGGCTTTTGGTTTCTTCACCCTGCAGGGAACAAATGAGTTCAAGTGTTTATTTACAAACAGGAAATTGGTGATGGGAATTATCTTTCTCTCTAAGTGGACTTGGGCCTACTGAGCTAATCATTTCATAAATCTTCTATCTCGTGGGAAGTTTAGCCGAGGAACTCTTTGGAACCTAATTTGAAATTCCATCCTGTCTTTAGGAGGTTGCAAACATGTCTAGATACCGTCTAACCCTGGAATGACCACATAAGAATGTCTGGGGGTGTCCAGACATGCCTCATGAGCGTTTTCTATCAATGACTCCCTGGACTGCAGAGTAGCTTTCTTTTGACCAGCCCATCGAACGCTGGCCGTCTAGACGGCTACTTTCTGTTTGTTTCGCAACCATTCTCAATGGCTGCATTCATGCCACGTCATAAAAGGTTCAAATGGCAATCCTTCCGGAAGTCCAAGGGCACGCACAGCCCATCAATAGTCATCTCTGTTTGGGGGGCTTGGGGAGAAACAGTGCAGGATAAGTCAGATGTACACATGGAGGGAAAGCAGAAAATCCTGAACTGTACTGGAAAGGGAGCGGGGCATGTTCACAAAGTCGTTACTGTCCAACCCATGTGAAACACATAGCCGGTTAACACATGCTTCTGGTCAGCATGAAAACCTTTAAACAGGGAGAAGTCACCCAAGCAGGTCCCAATCTTCAACAGGCCAAAGGGATAGAGATACCAGGGCACCTCGACCAACATTCTCAAATTAACCAACAGGAACAAAAATAGACTTAGCCTTATGCACACACTGTCATAAACATCCTCTGACATAAACATTAAACTCACTAATATACCTTTGAGATGTCTCTAATTATACGACTGAGATACAAAACTCCATGTGTATTGAGCATAAACTTAACATTTGTTTCACTTATGATTTCCATTAAAACATGGTATTTTAAAAAATGTGTTATTTAAAACACAAAACATTTTGTAATAAGCTTGCCTTAACAACAACACCAGAAGCTTACCATAAAAGCGATTTTATTTCGTTATTTACTGCTCCCTAATCAAGCTTTTGTCTTCCACCTCATTTGGGGGAGAAAATGGAAACATTTGAATGGCAGGAGTGCAACAATCTAAATCCAAACATTTTGGCGAAGGAAAGCCACTGCTACTACCAGCAGCGTCCCAGAGGTTTTCGGGAACACTGCTTCATTTATTGCAATAATCGTCAATGTGTGATTCTGTTTCCACATGTGGCCCAGAGAACTGCGCCCAACAAAATCCCCTACCCAGTGCAAAAATTATTAGAAATTACTGGGATTCACTGTGTAGAATCTCATAATTTAAATTCTTAGTAATGCTTGATATCATGACTAGTTAGCATTGAGCCAAATTAAAAACTTCACATAAGCCTAAACATTATTGATAAAAATCTTCTAAAATCAAAAATGACAATTTATTATTAGAGAAAAACATTCAATTTCTGATGAAGTAGGTGTCCTATAAGGATACCACAACATTCATTTATGAAGCGATCACATTCTCAATACACAAAACAGAATTTAAATACATTATAAAAGAGAAGTCAGTTCCTATCAACCTAGTGTACCTAGCAAAACCCAACAGAGCCTCTTCAATGCCAGACTATTTCATGGGTTTCCTAAAAAATGTCCAATCAACAGCACCTCTACCCAAAGTGTCTACCAATGTTTACAATCTTTGCAATTAATCTAATTAGTTATGAGGGCAATGATTTTCACTGCTGCAACAGAATAAAAATTTAGAAGTGTCATTTTGAGATGTAAAGAGAACTCTCTAAGTGAAACAGTTTACTGTATCTTTCTGTTTTGGACACTGAAAAACTTAGTACTTCCATTTCTTGCCTTTCTATCTTGAAGGGGTGAAAAAGTTAGAAATACATGGGAATTGGAACAAGTTATCTTACATATCTTACATGCCTGGCTTTCATAACTAATCAGTGGTAGAAACTGCACAGCTACATACTAATCTAAGGCAGATGGCTTTAGTCTGACAATCTCAAATGATGTACAAGGAAGAATGCACAATCAAATGATCACAAAGATTAGTTTTAAATCTACTGTGTGATAACCACTTAAAAAAGAAAGGAAGGAAAGATGTAGGAGAAAGTAAGAAAGAAAATGGTATTATATTACATTACCAACGGTAAGCATTTATTGGTTGCTTACTACAGTCCAGAAACTATAGCGAATACTTAAATTCTTTATTTCATTTATTAATCCTACTACCCTTATCAGACACATTATTATCATTTTGGTACACGTGGAAGACTGAGCAGGAGTGATTCAAGTTCTCCCACATCACAGAGCCAGTAAAATGTTGAGTTGGTATGTATCTCCACACACTCCAATTCTAGACCTTAATTACTTTTCAATGCCACTCACTCTCTTTTAAGTGCAGAATACAGAAGGTAATTCTACACATGCTAGCAACATCTTTGTTCCTATCGCAGATGGTTCAATTGTTGTGGTTCCCCAAAGGAACTTATTTATAACAGGTATTACCCAGAAGACCAAAATCAAAGCAAAATTCCAATCTTCCACACTGACACTGGGGTTTGGTAATCCTGGGGATCAAATTTAGGTGTTTTCTATCACTGAGCTACACCACCAGCCCTTTTTTTACTTTTGTTAATTTTGCCACAAGGTCTTGGTAAAGGTAGAAGTTGAACTATCATTCCTGTTGCCTTAGCCTCTTTCAGGGCTGGTATTAAAAGCACGTACCACTGAGCCTGGCTCCAAGAGTTATGAAAATTAACATCCAAAAGACGCCAATAGAGATTAAATCTCACCCTGGTCTCAGAGATCTCTCTTGGGGGAGCAAATGTGACAATGCTTTAAGCACACCATTCCTCAGCCAAACAGAAGCTTGCAAGGGTCCTTCTGGAATAACCAAAGTGACCTATCCTTCCTTGTCAAGTGTAACTGCTGGGAAGAAAGAAGGATGAACTTGTTTTCTACAAGCATCGTGACCCTGTCTGCCGCGCAGGAAGGCTGAACAGTGGCTTGAGGTGGTAGTGATAGTTTAAGAACTGAATAATAATAGTAAATCAATGTGGCGAAGATTCACCACTAGATGCTGGGTGGGAAAGAAAAAGAGAAAAGTTCAGTCTGGGATGAATTCTTTTCATATCTTCATCAAATTTCCAAAGGTCATATTCTCTCCTCTCACCATGAGCTTGATTCTGATATTTTCCTTCCACTTTCCTCCTTGCAACAAGCTTAACTACTTAAATTTTTAAAAAAAATATTAATGGAGATTTTAAACACTAGACTTCGTATAATACATTTAACATACTAACATTGAACTCTGATTAACCATTTACCTTGTTCCTGAGCTCAAAATGCTTCTGGACAGAGGGCATTAAAATATGATTGTCATTCAACTACAAATTCCACTAACTGAAGAGATGTATAAATGTGATGTGGATAAAGGTTCTCATGCATTGTATTAACACTGGTGTGGTAGTTAAGCTTAACTGTCAACTTGACTGGCTTCGAAGCTGCCTAGTGGATTACTAAAGCGCAGTTCTGGTGTGTCTGGGTGGCTTAAGGAAGTGTGACCTTGGGTACATCTCTGATCCCTTGGGTACTATCTCTTCCTCTCCAGCACTGTTCCCCTACCTTGCTTCCCAGCCACCAGGAACTAAGCATCTTTGTTCTGCCATAATGTTCCTGCTTTGAAGCCAGCCAATCATGGACTGATTCTTCTGAAACTGTAGTCAAATTAAACCTCTCCTTCTTTACACTGTGGAAGTTGGGAATTTTCCCCAACAATGGGAAAGCTTGACCAATACAAATAGTATCTGTCACTTAAAAGAAAAATTTAACCAATATTGTTGTGCCTAGATAGTTTATCATGACCCATGCTTTGCAATTTTCTCCATGATTTGATACAATAAAACGAAGAGAGGAAAGGGCCCTACTTCATGTGAACAACAGCATAGCTAACACATCTGCCTTCTGAGGCAGGCACTGCAGCAAGGTTCTATACCTGGAGAAACTGAGGCTCATGGGACATCATGCACTTGCTCAAGATTACACAGTGGCACAGTGGGAGGACTGGAACTGAAACCCACGTGCATGTGACTCCAACGTTCACGCTCTTTATACAATGATGGTAAATGTCTGCACCCCATTTTTAAATCCCACAGCCTCAAAAGAATGATTCTGGCATGAGGATTAGACAATAAAACAGCTTTGTAATTAGAGTTTAAACAAGCATATTGGATTATACAATAATCATCAGAAAGATTAAGAGTGTCTGTTATTGTCTGAAGAATATCCTGAGAGTATTATGCCCCTGCCAGGAATAGCAGAATGGTTAAGATGCTGGACTTCAGAGTCAGGACGTGAGATCAGCTTCCTCATCCACAGAATGAGGTAACAGTCACGTCATCAGGTTTCTATGAACTGTGGGCGCAACGTCCTCCTGAGTGTACATACGTGCCTCTGTACACTGCCCAATAATGAGTGCTCAAAGTACAACCAGGCCCAGGGCTGAAATAGACACAGCTTGGCGCCCTGAAGAGCTTTTATCACACAAATTACTCTTCTGCAAAATCCAAGCAATGCAGAGTGCCTGATGCTGAACAAACTTAGTCATTCTGAGGCAAGCTTGGGAGAGCTGAGACCTACAGTGAAGCAAATACAGAGTGCTCTGAGGTATGATCAAAAAATACAATGAAAGTTTAAATATTTTTAAAGTATTACAGTAAAAACATATTACCAGGAATTTCCCACAAAATCCTCTCCCCCACTTTGAAAACACGTATCCCATTGTTCTAACCACCTTCTAAAGCAGTTCTGGAAGTCCTCTTTCCGGAGTGTCTTTAGTTGCACTGCTGTGGCTGCCTCAACGTCCTGGATCAGTTCAAAACATTTACCTTTCATGGTTATTTTGACTCTGGGGAAGAGCCAAAAGTCACACAGTGCCAGATCTGGTGAACAAGGTGGATGAGGAAACACTCTAATAGTCTTATGAGCCTGCCTTCTCATTGGATGGCACGGGAAGCAGCATTCACTATAGTTTTGATCACACCTTGGAGAGACACTCACAAAAGAGGACTTCCAGAACTCCTTCAGAAAACGGTGAAAAGGGTGGGATAAGTATGCTCAAAATGAAGAGTACTTTGAGGGGGAATAATGGGAATGTATCTTTCACATACCCATTGTCACTCTTTCTGAACTTTAAAAACTCACTGTGTATTTTGCTCACATCTTGTACATACTGCATCTCTTGGAATGTTCTAGGGACTGTAGACGGTTTATATTCTGAAGGTGGTAGAAGGACAGCAGGAGGAGAAAGACAAGGTGAGCAGCACAGTCTGACACTGAGCAGAGCAGGAAACAGGTAACACAGGCAGACGAGGCTGACTTAGAGGGCTGTGGGTCAGGAGCACAGAGACTCGGGCACATGGCACAGCCAGGCGTACAGGGAGATGGCCGTGGGGACAAAGGGGATGTGAAAGAGACGGTGGCTCACAACAGGACAGAGAAACATCACGTTCAAGAAACTATGGGCTTGGAAACAAGCTGTAATGCAGAAGAGCTGGAGAGTTGAGGAGCACAACATCCTTGGGGACAGCTTGATGTCTCTCTGACTAGTGGTCAGTGAGTTCCACGCTGCCAAACCTGTTGAGTGATGCACGACTGTCTTTATCAAAATGACACCTTAGGAGGGCTACTTTTAATTTTTTTTAAGCATCTAAGAATGTGAACCATCTTTGATAGGCAAAGTCCCTTTTCATTTCAGCACTGCTCGGCCTCCATTCTCCCCAAAACAACCTGGCCTCAGAAGCTTGGATGGGTGCTATCTTCTAATCAGTGTGGCTACTCCTGGGTCCACCCATGCCATCCTCACTGAGGGCTTTCTCCAGAACTCTTTTTTGTCAGCGACACGTGTTTCCCAGTCCTCGGTGCCCACGCTCCCAGGGAGAGCTGGCTACACTGGAGAGCTGCCCAATAGGTTTGGCAGCGTGGAACTCACTGACCGCTCCTCTGTGTCCATGGTGACAAGACACCTCTCAGCCTTGGATTAGGCAAAGCTCCCCAACAACTCGCACAGCTGGGAAACAGCTCTGTCTGTTGACTGGTGACATGAAAGCACTGTATATTTGGCTGTCTCCAGGCAAAAATGCACAGGGGTGGGGGCTGGGGGACCAGGAGGCAGAGCAGGCTGCCAGGAATTCTGCACTGAACAGCCGAGGATGTCTTCACTCCCTGCACTCAATGCTTTTGTCCCCTTTGTAGTTCAAACTTTGTAATTTTTAATGAAGCAGTGCAGACTAGGCCCTCCTTGTAATTCAAACTCCAGTTCTAAAGAAAGGATTCTTCTGGGAAGAACAGAAAAGGAAACTTTTTGAGTCTAAGACTAGAGATGGCCATGAGGATGTGCTATAAAATAAGCTGAAAATGGATGCAGTTGATGCATTAGCAGGACATATCTCTCATCAAAACAGGTGTACAGGCAGTGACAAGAGACAAAGGACACGAAGAAATAAAAAGTAAAAAGAATAGCTTTTCTGGAGACACAATATCTGTAGAAGAGTATACATGTATCCATAATCCAAATAAGGTATTTTTGGAAAATAATATTTAGAGACATAAAGAATTTTCAGTATTCCCACATTTAAAAAATGCATTTGCTACTACATTTAAACAACCTGAGAAATCTCTGCATGTTAATTTTTCTATTTCTGTGAGACTGATTTCAAATTCCTGTCTTTATTTTCTCATTGATTCGCTGGCTTTACAAGTGAATAAGCACAAGTAGCACTTCACCTAAACAGCCAAATGCAATGCAAATCACCAGCAATACACCTTGTTTAAAGTGCTTAGGAACCGTAACAGGTCCACTTGATAGATTAAGGAGTATACTACGATGTGAATGTCTGTGTCCCTGAGAAATCCATGTGCTCACATACTAACGCTCAAGGCGATGGTGTTAACAGCTGATGCCTCTGACATCTGACTAGGAATTAGTGCTCTTAGAAGATAGAACCACGAGACTGCTTATCCTTTTCACTACATGAAGAGCGGAAAAGACGACTTCTATGGACTGTCAAGTGTGGCCTCACAAGACACTGAATGTTCCAGCACCATGACCTTGGGCATCCCAACCTCCAGAACCTGTGAGAAACAAATTCTGTTGTATTCAAGCTGCCCAGCACATGTTATTTTTGTTATAGCAGCTCAAACAGACAACACAAAGAGTGTGTTTTTTCAGGACCCGAGTTAGGGTATTTAGAGTTTTCGAAATTTAAACATCCAATTACCCAACTTGAAGCATTTTCTTCCCCAAATTACAAGGTAAGTACAAGCTACTCAGCTATAAACCCCTAAATTTTTGCTCAGAGGAAGGCAGGAGCTCTGCCTGGCCAATGGGATAAATACATATACTGACCCTACCAACCTTGATCTTTAAATTCTTCCTTTACATCTTAGCCCAGAGTTGGCAGTAAACTCACCTGAATCTCTGTCATGCATCTTCCACCACAGAAAAAGTGTCGCAGGACACTTGGTCACTTCACGCTTTTATGCGGAGAATAAGTCACTAAGGGGCAACATAAGGCTCACAATGAAACTGTGAATCTTTGAATAAAAATCTTTCCTTTTTCGCTGCAACATCCACTTCAAAATTCTAATGTTTTCTCTACAGATAATTTTTAAAAATGCTGAAAGCCTACAGGTGCCCAACACTTAACAGATGTTTTACTACATGCTTGATAAATCTTGCTATGCCCTTGATGTACATACACTTCCTCTTAATAACGCCGCTGCGGGCAGGCACATCACCATCCCATCTTACAGCTGAGCCTATTAAGATTTACTGTGGGTTAGAAGGTCCTTCCAGAGTTCCTCCACAACAGGGCAGGAGCATATGAATGCCTATATCATCGATTCCAGCCACACATGAGCTCTACTCAGGATACCCTGGACCTTCCCCACTGACCCACATGGCCTCGTGAGACTTCATCCCTCTCTTGATCCACATGCAGCAAAGACAAGGGGCACCTAAAGACCGCTGTTAGCAACATTCCTGGGCGACCTCTCTCTGCCCAGGACTCGTCTCTGCACACATAT
The DNA here is from genome assembly GCF_000276665.1 of Chinchilla lanigera. Classification (NCBI taxonomy): domain Eukaryota; kingdom Metazoa; phylum Chordata; class Mammalia; order Rodentia; family Chinchillidae; genus Chinchilla; species Chinchilla lanigera. Next base: position 14,655,598 of record NW_004955421.1, on the reverse strand, counting down.
TCCCCCTTCCTCGGGATGGAGTTGCTGCAGGGCCTCCTCGCAGGAAAGCTGCATGGTGTCTGCCCTTTCACTTCCCCATAATTATCCTTAGGGAGCAGGCGAGAAAGATGGCTGCGAGTCCATCTGTTAGTTATTTTCTTTACAAGAGTAATCATTATGTTACACCACTTCCCCTTCTTATTGGAACTGGCTTATTAGGACACCATTACTCAAGGGGAGACAGTGGCTAACTCACAGCTAAAGAGCCAGGGTGGGCAAAGAACAGGAAGAGTTGTGTGGTCAAAGGCACAAGTGGGTGTCTTGTTGGTCTCATGGGTTAGAGCTGCTTAGTGTCACCTTTGTATGTAATGGTGGTTACCACACAGCCTGGCACTTCAGACAGAAGACTGCGACAAATACATTTGGAAGGATTTCACTTAATTTCTATCAGTAACCACTCTTAAAAGAACTAGGATAAAAACCAAAGACATAAGGCAGCCATACCACCTCTTTATTCCTTTTTACTTTGTCTAAATCTCATTTATAGGCAAGATCTGTTTTGTTTTTATGCTCTGCGTGCTCTACACTGGACCTGTGAAGCTGGGAGTTATGGTAAAGGATAAACACATTTCCTTACCATGGACTGGAGGCCAATGGACAAACTAACATGAGCCAGAGGAACATGCTGGGCAAGTGACTTAACTTTCTGAGCTTCTGTGCATCCCTAAGTAATATGAAAAAAATGGGTCATGGGTAGAGTACCTACTTCCCAGTGTCTGAGGATGACATAAGCATACATTCACACCTATAATCCACATGGTGCTTGGCATATGTAACAGTTTTTTGGAAGCCTATACAATACTTCACCAGGGGTAAAGAATGCTTTTCATAGTTTGGTAACCCTGGGTTTAAACCCCAACTACACATGTAGAAATTAAGCTTCTGGCCTTAATCAAGCTGTTTTATGATGTTTTACAATTTGCTTCTCCCACCAAAAGGAGGAGGAATAGTAAGAAGAGAAAGTGGAGGAGGAGATGGAAAAGGAGGGAAGGAAGGGATGAAGGAAGCAAGGGAAAAGTAGTCTACCTAACAAAGAAGATAGAGAAGTAATATATGTATATGCACAGAGCACCTGAAATGTATGGTGGACAGTGGAACTCAATACCTCTTTAAAGCTCCTTGGTCTACAGACTAATGTGTAATTGCTTTATAAATAGATTAATAGCCATTGAACATTTTTACAGAGACGCAAGCATCACTTTGAAAACAGAAATAATGACTTAGAGATAAATCTCAACAAAATTCCCAATTCCAATTGTCCAGTTACGCTCAGTTAACCCAGTGTAGCTGGGTAATGTATTTGTTCACCAAGTCCTAATTTTCTTTATAAATCACTGAAATGGAGTAGAAGTGACAGCCTACAATTCTTTCAGCCTAACTAGGCTGCTCTGTTAGCTACAGCATGGAATGGCTATTTGCTCAAGCTTGTCAGAAACAAAATACACTGGATGGTAAATGCTCTGACACACATTTCAAAGCCTTCTGACATCTGGAACATCTTTTGATACAACTGTCTATTAAATTCATTTATCTCCAGTTCTAAAATGGACAAAATAGTTTTTGGATTTGAGGCTTTATACAACTTGATCTGGGTGGATCTAATGGAAGAAAAATGATGACTCCTGAAAACCTGGAAACAATTTTGTTAATGGAAGGAGGGTGTCAAAGAAAAACTCATTCTTTTTAAACACAAGCCTATGCTTGGTTAGCAACCTGGAAAGTTTTGACAGCTGACAAGACAGCTCTTTCAATCTTGAATTCATCCACAGAACAGGTATCACGAGCTTACAGCACACACGGCACTAGATCTGGTGCAGGGAACGCAGCCCCGGAAAGACAGACTCTTCCAATTATTCAGTTCCAGCTGGGATACATGCATGAAGGGATAGGGGATACTGTGTGAGAGGGAGAGAATCTTACAGTACTAGACATTGTTTGTGAGATTAGAGAAACATAGTTTTGTGGAGACAGAGAGCTGACATGCAAAGCTGACAATGAAAAGTTATCTACTGAGGAGCAAACCCTAAGTTCTGAAAGAAGGGCTAGGGGTAGGAAGGGCAGAAGATCGCCCTAAGGTTACTTAGGGAAGAATACATGAAAAGGCTGTGCAAAGGCCCAGAGGCATGACAGGACTTTGGAGAACATCTATGGAGCCCTAGAGACCAGTGAACTGGGGAGAAGGGGAGAACACAAACAAATAGAGGTCAGTAAGACCCAGATCATGTTGGACCTTAAGGTCACCCAAGAGAAACAGGAAGGCAGAGGAGGTTTTAAGAAGGCAGACTGAGAATCAGATTTATATTTCTAAGAGATTAGGTTATACAAGGTACAGAATGAATTAGAGGGGAACAAAAAGATACGTGGAAGGAATAGTTGTGGTCCAGGTGTGAGCTGATGGTAGCTGAGACAAACGCCAACTCTGTTCCCCAGTGCACGTTAGAAAAGGTTTCATTTTTGACTGTCACAATTTGGGAAGTGCTACCCTCTCAAGAATGCAGATGCCAGGGATGTTTGGACACACCTTAGAATACACATAACCATGGTCCCCTGAACGCCCCCACCAACAAATATACACACAAGAATTACCCATTCCAAACTGTTCATTTTGTTGAGGCTGAGGAATCCTGGTTGACACCAGGGTGATCCTTTGAAGAAGGTCGAAAGCAGTGAATAAATTCAAGACATATTTAGCAGGTAAAATCTGCTAGGTGTAATGACAGACTTATGCGGGGGTCTAAGGGCAGAAAATGTGAATCTAAAGTTTCTCAATAACTCCACACAAGGTTTTATAAGAATGTTTCCTTTCCTTTAAAACACAAACAAAACTTTCGTTCTGAAATGCTTTTGCTCCTAGAACCAGGTTAAGTTAGGGTGGGAAACTGAGGCTGGAAGTGAAACTCTTCCCCATGCTGGAGTGTAGTACTGCCATGTCTGCTGCAGCCTAGGTGAGGCCTCAGGCAGGGTATGGTTACTTTTATAGATAATGACCAGCTATAATTTAACTGCTAGTGAACGAGTTTCAAGACATTACCATGTCTTCAAATGTTTTGAAAGGGGCGTTCAGAAAAATGATCAGAGGGCTGGGGAGGCAGCTTTGTGGTAGCGTGTTCACCTAGTATGCATAAGGCCCTTGTCTATTGCCAGAACAAGTAAACAAATAAAGACAGACCATGATCAGTAAGATAATCAATGCGTGGTAAAGATCAATGCATGTTTAGTCTACGTCTGTATTTGAACTTGAACTCTTAACTCAGCAGCTATTCAAAGGCTCAGCATCACAAACGGTGCTTGTTAAAAATGCAACATCTCAAGCCCCTGGCCAACCCCAGTGGGGACCAGAATCTTCTGGGTTGAGATTCAGGAATGTGGTTTTTTTAAAACAAGCTCTCCAGCGATTCCATTCATACTTAAGTTAAAGAAGCACTAATCTACCTCACATTTTATACAGGAAACAATGTCTACACAAGCAGAACACTGTCAAACCCTAAGCATTCAGCAGGTGTCAAAAAAAACTGACACCAAAGATAATTTGAAGAATGCCAAATCATTTATAGAACAAGCTTTAGGCTTTGGATCTGGTACTGAATTTCTTGTTAAGCATTTCTTATCTACTTCAGCTTGTAATAGAGAAACAAACATTAGCACTGAGAAAAATGAAATAACAATGTTGTACATGAGAGTTTCCAGGTGATATAAATCCTGCTGCCTTTTAGAGGAGAATAAACAGTACCCAGCAGGAGCAGAAAGCTGGCCCAATGAAATAAACAAGTTCTAAAACAGCTTCCAGTGGGAGGAGTTTTTATGGCTGAGGCAAAGACTGCAAAAGCACTCAGCAAGGGCCATAGAGGGTTAACTTCGGGGCTGAGAGGAGAAAGCTTCCCTAAGGCCTCAGCTGAGGCCTGCCACATCTGAAGCCAGCAAAGCCTTTTAGGGGACCTTTTAGGCCAGGCTAGGGCTGGCTGTCTCCAAGGATGGCAGTTCCTGAATGTCCACAGCAGGCCTCCAACTTCGGAACGAAACTTTCCCTGTACACTCAAAATCAACATCTTGGCTCTAAGATTAATACCCTTATCTCTCTCATTTACCCAACAACTTCAAAAACATCCACAGTTTTGATTCAAGTATCATATTTTTGATTCTGAGAGAGCGTTTACCCAAACACTCCAGAAGGAAAACAGAAAGGCAAGAAGAAATAATAAACTAGCTCCACAATGAATGATGAATAAACTTTGAGGGAGTGAATAGCTTATTTATAAACACGCGTCACTTTTAAAATGACGCAGGAAGTCCAGATGACAGCATAAACAGGAGAAAACTCCGGGAACTCCTTTGCCTCAAACCTGGCGCCTGACTGAAAACTAAGCTCTGCCCTCTGCTTCGGTGACTCACAGACTCACACCAGTGTTTCGTGCGCCTGTGCGGTCCTGGGTGAGCTGAGGAGCTGTAAATATTTGCCCTTCGCCCAGAGCTGGCCAGCTGCTGAGGCTGCAGCTGACAGACAGGCTGGGGGCCAGGAAGGGGGGTGTCGGAAAACTTGCAGGCCTGTTGTGCATGTATGGGAGAGGAGGGCTAGGGAGGGGGAAGCAAAGCAGACAGAGGCCCCTGGGGTCCCCTTGGGCAAATATGTTCCCCTCTCTTCCAGGCCATCTGCAGCAGACAGCCAGAATGCCAAGAGCACGGCCCATGGCCCTCCACAGGAAGAGGGCAGCACTCAGCTGTTGAAAATGTGGCTCTTGCAGTCAGAGAAACCGGTGGTTCTCAACCTGGGCATTGCTATTCCCAGGTGACACTTGACAAGACCTGGAGACATTCGGGTGTCATGAATTGGGAGGGAGGGCTCCTGGTATTCCGTGAGTGGTGGCTAGGGATTCTGCTAAGTGCACAGGCCAGTCCCGGACTACAAAAAGTTATACAGCTCCAAATGTCATCCCGTTTCAAGATTGACAAAGCAGAGGTAGAACCTGAATCCAGCGCTTTCCCCTGAGTCACTGATTGAGTTTGGACAAGTTACATAACCTCTGAGTCAGTTTCCTCATCTGGAAGGATTAAACAGATAATACATGTAGTGCTGCCTACAGATGCTGGCACTTAATAAACACTGAGGAACCGGCTCTTGTGGTTTTACTGACAGACAACATGACAGTGGTTTTAGAGTGGGCTAACTGGATGGGTACACTGGTCAAAACTCAACTCTGGCACTTGAAAGCAGTGAATCAGGCACAGGACCCCCAGAAGCCTCTGTTTTTACAGCCACAAAATGGGGAGCACCACACTAACTTACACGATGCAGAAGGAAATGACTGGGAAGAGCTGACCACAGGGAACAAAGCGAGCCCCGGCTCAGGGAGGGAGGCTGTTATCCTAATTACACCAAGCAGCAGCACCAGGGGATGGGCTCAGGAGATGTTAAAAATAACTGCAGGTGACATGTGTTGAGCATTTGCTTGCCGTCAGGCACGGCGCCAGAGCTTATGATACATTCTCTCCCGGAAAGAAACAACCACCTTTTATATGGCGGGAAACTGAGGCACCTGTGGAGGTTAAGCCACAAAGTCACCCAGCTGCCTAGCTATTTGAAAATAGTTGTATCTCGCAAAGACTCGGGCTTATTACTTTACTTGTTCAGGGCAGAGAGGATCCTCTCATGCGTCCCGAGATCCCCAGATGAAAACCTCACAGGGTGCCTGACTGTTCTCTTCTTTATTCTCTCTAGGACCCCGTCCTAACTTGGAGAAGTTAAGCAGCTCGCTCAAGGTCAACCATGGCGCAAAGCCCACGTCTGAATGCCGTTGATTTATACCAGAGGCCTCTCTACTGGTCACCTTCTCTACGTATTCTGCACTGGCTGAGTTCTCGCTCTTCTTTCTGGAATCGCGGAGAGGCATGCACACAGGTCACGCTGTGATGTGTCATATTTATAAGGACCATGGTTTCCGACCTTAAGAGTGACTTCCCTGAGATCAGCCACCTGGACTGTGCGGCAGTGTCCCAAGTTATGCCTCCAGAGCCCCGTTTTTCTTGCTTACCCTACATTCAGTTGGGGGTTCCTTTAGTCTTTCCAGACCCCATGGAAATGGTGTAGGTATACTGGGCGTGTAGGGGCCAGTCTCTGAACTTAGGTTCCAAGACCAGCATGTGGTAATTTAGTGGACAGGCACTGGAGGCGCAGGGCGGCAGGGATGCTGCTGGGAGCTGCCGTTCCAGGGCTCCAGGAGCCAGGGCGGGCCCTGGGTCACAGGGGACATAGCAGGGGTTCGCTGCTGAGAGCAGCAGATGCCTACCTTGCCGCCGCCGGGAGCCTGGCTGGCCACGCAGCGGCTGAGCGAGTCGAGGCGCGCGCTGTACTCGGTGAACTTCTTCTGGTAGCGCAGCGCGGTCATCTGCAGCTCGAGCTGCGCGGCGGCGAGCTGCGCCACCAGCGACTTCTCGCGCTTCCCCGCGCGCAGCGCCTCCTTCTTGAGCGCCTTGTGCAGCGCGCCCAGGCGGGCCTGCAGCGCGCCGTTGTGCGCCCGCAACGCCCGCGCGCAGCAGTGGCCG
>NW_004955421.1:14454976-14648887 GCF_000276665.1 Chinchilla lanigera | reverse complement strand
GCAGCACCTGGCCGCAGCCCGCGTGGCGGCAGCGCGCGGGCGCGAAGTCGCAGCGCTCCAGGTGCTCCGGCAGCTCCTGCAGCTTGACCACCCGGCTGCAGCCGCGCGCCGCGTGCGCGCACTTGATGTCCAGCTTGAGGATGAGGCGCTTGAGCGGCAGGACGTGGTTGAGCTCTTTGGCCGACAGGCGGCCGCGGCAGCGCGCCGGGCAGCTGCCCTCCTGCACCACCCAGGGCAGCACGCAGCCGGCGCAGAAGACGTGGCCGCACGGGGTGGTCAGCGGGTCCTCCAGGACCTTGTGGCAGAGCGCACACTTCAGGTCCGGGTCCACGTCGCCGTCGAAGCGGTCCAGCTCGAAGCCCATGGTGGCGGCCGGGGCCCGGGGTCGCCGCCCGGGCGGCCGGCCGCCCCCTCCCTCCCCGTGAGGCGGCCCAGACACGCCGGCTGCGCCGCCCGCCCGCTCTCCCGCTCGCTCTCCCCGGACTGAGCCTAATTGCTCCAGACTTCCTCGGAAAATGCCCGAGGAACAGGACTCCTCCGGCCGTATTTGCTGGAGCGCGAGCGCACGCACATCCTGCCTCAGCGGCCTACCGCTCCCGCCCTGCAAAAGGGGAGCGGTCAAGAGGCAGACGAGGTCGGGGTGACCCTGAGGCTCCCGGAGCAGGACTGGCCTGCCCGGAACGCCAGCCTGACCCCTCTCGGGGAGCCTGCTCTCTTCCGCTTGGAGTTTTCGCTCTAGGGGATGAACGGCCCGCCCAGAACATCTCACCGACTTGGCCCCCAAGACTTGGTCTTTGCTCTAGACGAGTTTTCCTGGAGCCCCTTCCGGAACAGATCAAGATTTTTAGCTCTCTTCGCCTTCTCCTTGTTTTAGGGGCTGATTGCCGAGAGCGCAAAATCTCGTGGGGTTCTCTATCTCTGCAATTACGGTCTTTAATTATTTATTTCATTCCAGGGAAAGTTACAGAGCCCGCCGCTCCGCTGAAACTTCAGTTCCGACATGAAGTTGTGTGAACCCGGGGGGTTTAGCAGGTAGTGCTTTCCAGGACGAGGTGGGGGTGCAAGTCTGCGCGGTCCAGTTTGCAGTCACCAGCTGTCCCCGTGGGAGAGGCCGGCGTGCTTAGCTCTGTCAGTCCACTTCACCGACCACCTCCTAAGAGTCTGCGATGCAGCGCCGCAGGCACTTCTCGGTTGGCCCCTTTCACAATCATCAGTACAGTGTTGTGAAAGCGTATTAGCTTCATTTGCAAAGAATTTCCCCCCTGATTACAAAAGTAACGCTGGCCTAACCATGGGAACTGCAGAAATGTGGGATGTGAAGTCTGAGTAACACCCCTCACTCCCAGGATCATTCCTGCACTCCTTCTTGTTCGTTCTCTCTTTTTTTTTCCCCCCCTGTGTGTATTTTGTTATATCTCCATCTTCCCATTGGGGAAACTCAAGCTGGGAGAAAGCAACAAATTGCCCTGTAGAGTGCTGTAGACCAGTGGTTCTCACGTTTTAATGTGGTCGCAGATTGTGACCTGGGCCTGAATATGATCAGCTAGACTCCAAGTTAAGGATCTGGGGCTGGGGTGATCCATACCAGTCCTCAGATTTCTACTTGATTGGAAAACTCTGGCCATCCTTAGAGCTGAACTTTTTCTTCTGCTCAGGGGTGCCTCTTCAGGCAGCACAGTGAGGCGGACTGTGTAGTTGTCAGCCACACTTGTGAGTGTTGAAATACTTCTGGGATCCAACCTAAGTGGAAAGTTCATAGCATCATCTACGCATTTGGTTAAAAAAAAGTTTTTTTTTTAAACCTCCCAAGGCTGCAGACATTCCTAAGAAACACACAGTCAGCTTTGGTGAGAGGGAAATCAAGTTATGGAATTCTCATGTGGAATCTGCTGCCAGATTCTCAACAGTGAAGCCGGAAAGCTACAGCTCAGTGTTTAGTGTTGCTGTCTGGAGGAGCTTGGAACAAGTGGGATGACAGCATCTATTTTGTCTAATTGCTTTTACTTCTCCCTTTTACAAGGCTGCGAAAGACCCATGACTTCCCTTATTGAACTGCTTCAGTGGAGTGAAAGAATTGCCTTGATGTTCCTAAGGGTTACTTATTTTGTACTGACCTTTGGAAAGTTGTCACTCACTGGATTTTGTTCAGTGCATGGTTGAGATCACTAGACAGTGTTCTTTCATCAGTGTTGGTGGCATTTGTTATGTATGATAGAGACTTTTTAATTGCTTTAATCAATTAGCGCATTTCTTTGATCCGATCCCATGTGGGGCGGAATATTATTGACCTTTGTTCAGATAAGCTGGTGCCAGGGAATCCTCCATCAGAGTATTTATGAAGCTACTCAGACACAGTCTTTCAGATGAAGGGTAAGAAACAGATTCTTTCAACAAAGGTGTGTGGGCTTGTCAGTTTCACAGACTGGGCTAGTGTCAACAAGGTGATAATCTTCAAACCAAACTGGTTTTGAGAAACAGGGAAAGCTCTGTTACACACTGTAAATGGCAAATTCATATTTACTGGGATGCGCTTCCCTTCCAGGCGGCCCCATCTCCCCTCATGGGCCCTCGAGGGCAGGACTGAGGTTGGTAAAAGGCTGCAGCACGGTCCGCAGAGAAGCCATTGCCTGTTGTCAGTTGGACTTTTTAATGAGCCACCCCTCATTAGTCAATATTTGCATTAAAATTCTTGGACGTCCACAAAAACTTCTACAATGTCAGAGCTGAAGGGGACCAAGCATATTGTTCCATCACTAAATTTAACAGAGGAGGGCAACTAAGAACCAAAACTATTTAAAAGAAGAGAAAGACGTCAATGAAGAGTTTCTCAAGTTTCGCACTAGTGACTTTTCATTTGTTGTGGGCATGTTGAGCTTTTTTATGCACACTAGCTGTACAAGCATCTCTCCGACCTCCCTAGCTGTAACACCCAGACACTACCAGTGTGTGCTGTAGGCAAAATTGCCCCAGGATGAGAAGCAGTTTTTTTAGGGCAACCTCTGGTTCATTGCTGAAGCCAGACTCTGCTAGTAGCGCACATCTTTTGCTGGCTACAGAATCACCTATGGAAGGAAGCCGGAAGGTAAATGCTAGGTGTGGCAGGCCTGGGAAGAAGAGCTGATTCTTTCTTCCATGTTGGGGGCATCTGAGTGTTTATGTATGGATAAACTCCTTGTGGACAGCTGGATTGGTCACTTAGCAGATGATTTTGTTTATCATTCACCATTTTTCACTACCACCCCTCTGCCATTACCCTGTTTAAATGATCAGATTCTGTACCATCTTTATGGGATGGGGATTGGGGGTTGAACGCTGGCCTTGCATATGCTAGGCAAGCACTCCACTACTGAGCTGCATTCCTACCCTTTAAAAATTTTAATATAGGGTCTCACTAAGTTGCCCAGGCTATCTTCAAACTCATGATCTTCCTGCTTCATCCTCCTAGTAGCCGGACTTACTACAGGTGGAGATTTTGAAGACTTGGGTAAACCCAAGTTGGCTGTTACAGCGGTGGTACTGGACAGAATGGGATGACTTGGGGAGGTGTTTCTTACATATTTGTGCAAACATCTCACTCTCCAGATGGGATTAACTTTCCGAGCCCTGCCCACATACCCTTGTGTAATGCTGGTCACACTTAAAAGGTCTTAATTTATCTAATAGTTATTTAGTAGCTACTGTATGCTAGGCAGGGGTTGTTTTTTATCCTGGGGCTACAGAGGTAACTAAGATGGAAAATATCCCTCCCTACTTAAGCCCTTATTCTGCAGTAAGGAGAGGCAAATGTCACTAATCATATAATAAGTGGGGTGATTATTAAATAAGTTCAGTAAAGCAGTGCTACTCTGAGTGTCCAAGGGTCAGAAGCATGGACATAAGAGGGGAGCTTGTTGGAAATGCAGGTTCTCAGGCCCACCTTAGCCCTGCTGAATCAGAATCTGTATTTTTAGCAAGATCCTTAGATGATCTGATGTTCTTAAAGTTTGAGAAGGGCTGCTCGAAAGATCAGAAAGCACGCTGATGTGCTCGAGAGAAATCTAAGGCCCTTTCCAGTAGGAGGGAAACGTGTGGCTGCTGGAAGAGGGAGAGTGTGTCAGCAATAGAGAACATTCCAGGCAACACAGCAGGAAATGCTGAGGTCCAGAGGGAGCCAAGTGCTGGCTTTGTGAGGGAGAGCATGCCTAGGACTTGCAGTAGAACGAACTACAGGAGAGCAGTCACAGGGGGATAGATGGCAGGGGATAGACACACACAGCCTGTGAGGCAGGCCCAGGGAGGGGTATGAACTGACTGTCAGAGCTGGGTGGCACTGCAGAGTTTTATAGATGGATCAACATCTAGTTTCTATGTTCTATGCTACACTCAGTCATAGAACAGGGAACCATGTCCTTCTTCCATCCGCCATGTTTAACACTTAATAGACACTGAATAAACGTCAAATAGATAACTTCTCTCTCTTCATGCTCCTTGTAAGTGCCTACTTCTAGGATCCAAAGGACAGGTTTGGTGCTATTCTCATAAGATAAACTGAGTGTATTAAGTAGGCCTCTGTGGCCTACTTAGTATATATATCTGTATATCTATATATCTATATCTATATCTATATATCACCACTTAGAACACTGTTAATATAATGAAATCTATTCTGAACTACCAACTCCTACATGAGCAACTGGATCACTATCTGGTTATGAGGTGGCAGATTTTGTACAGAAAATTGTATATGTGTATGCAAACACACATGTACACATTGATATCTGTACATCTGTAAGCATTCAAATACATATCTATATATCTAGATATATAGATATCTAGGTATATAGATATATATACAAATACATATATATACAGATATATATACAAATACATATCTATATATCTAGATATCTAGATATATAGACTTACATGCAGGAGAAAAGGGTTAAATTTAGTTCAGTGTAATAGAATATCCACATAACCATAGAATATGTAAACTAAAGATATATTTCTATCTCTAGTAAAAAAATATTCCTACTTAGCAGCTGCTGCTGTCTCAGCTTCCAAGTTTCAGGAACTCAGAACGCTTTTATTCTTCCTGTTCTACCATCTTGGACTTGGCCTCTATTCTTCCACAGACCAGGCGTAACAGTTAGAGAGCCAGTCATTCCAGGTAGAAAACTGAAGAAGAAAAGGTCAAGAATAATTTTTCTGCTTGTATCCTTCTTGAAGGAACTTTCCCGGAAACCTCAGCCCATGAGTTTCTCTTACGTCTCAACTGTAAATCCTAAATGCAAGGAATAGAATTTTGTGAGGGCTTTTACGAGAGCATGTCACTCCATTAATATTAGAGTATTCTGCTAGGACACCCACTAGGATGGCTGAAGTCAAAAAGACAGACCAAAACTTGTGTTGGCAAGCATGTGGAGAGACTGGATCCTCAAGTATCGCTCCTGGAATTACCGAGTGGGACGGCCACTTTGGAGATACTTTAATTTGGTAGCTCCTCAGAAGTTAAACACTGGGTGACCCTATGGCCTGGCAAGCGCACTGTTAGATACCCAAGAACACTGAAAATATATGCATACTCAAAAACTTGGTCACAAATTTTCATTAGCAGCATTATTCTTAAAGGCCAAAAAGCTGAAGCAGTCCAAATATCCATCAACTGACAAAAGTATAAATAAAATGTAGTATATACGTATAAGAGAATATCATTTGTCATAAGGAGAAATAAAATACCAATACATACTACAACGTGGATTTGCATTGAAAATTTTATTATTCAGAGTGAAAGAAACCAAACAAAAAAAACCCCACATCTTGTATGATTTCAATTATATTGAATATACAGAGACAGAAACTAGATTAGTGCTTGCCAGAAGCTGAGAGAGAGGTAAGTGGGGAGTGAATGCTGATCGGTAAGGGTTGCTTTTGGATATGATTAAAATGTTTTAAAATTATTTGTGCTGATGGTCACATAATTATATAAATATACTAAAAACCACTGAATTATACTCTATAAAAGGGTAGTTTGTATGGATAGCTTGTGAATTATATCTCAGTGAAGCTATTACAAAACTATCCATAGTGTTCATTTAATAAGAAAGAAGAAAATGATAGGCACACAGCATTCTGCATGTCTTTAAAGATACAAATGCTATTTTTAAGAAAAGTTATGTCTGTTAAATTTGGGTTATTTTCTTGTTCATGTCAAAGGCAATATTTATAAAGATTATGAAATGGAATCGCATTAGGACACTTTTTGCCTACAGTTTTCTGAAACTGATTTTAAAGTGAGGCATGCATTTCTGAAGAAAAGGAAAGAAGTGGGGGAGGAAGGGACAGAGAGAATATTCAACATCACTGAAATGTTCAGACCATAAAAAAGGCTCAGGCATGGCTTGGTGCATGTGAGTACATTAAGAATCTGGTTTGCTTTCCCTTTAGCTTTCTTTTGAGGCAGGCTCTCCCCACGTGGTTACACAGGGAGTCTCTGCAGTCCATGTCTACATCTCACTAGCTTATCAACCTCAGCACAAGAGCATCATTTTTCTAATAGTTCCAGTAAATGGCCAAGGCATGACTCCTGGCCTGCTTCAGCTCATCTGCACATTCCTTAACCACAGAACTGGGACAAGCTCACCTAGACCACAAGGAATGAGGGTACAGAAGAGCTCAGTTCCCCAAAGAGATGCTGGAAAGGCAAAAATATCTATGTTCAACTTTATTATAGGAGTGATCACTAATCTTGAATGAGGGAAAGGATTACCTGTAAGGTATAGCTATATCTGTATCATCTATACCATATATATCTCCACAATTTTGGAATGAATTTTAAAAACATGTCAACCTCTACCTGTAGTTATAACTTGACCTAAAGCAATCATCTGAGTGGGGAAAAAAATACATGTAGTAGGACAATGTAATGCTCTTTTAAATAAGTACATTCAAGACTACTTTATACAACCAGAGACCCTCTTTCTTTATGTAAATCACAAGGTACACTTCCTGTAGTCAAAGTTAAACTTTTAGGGTTCGAAAGTATATCAGGTATCAGTTATGTTGGTCAGTGCTGCGTTTCAGGGGCCTGGGATGGTGTCTGGCTTATAGAGAACACTTAATAGACATGCTGCTTGGGTGTGCAGTTACCAAAATGTTTACCTCTCCAAACACACTTTTCAGGTTTCTAAAACCTCAGAGGCACTCAAATATTCCTAAGATGGAAAAGACCAAGGCATGAGATTTAAACAGTAAGACCTATTATTGTTTTTTTGTTTTTTTGGTTTTTCTCCGGTACCGGGAACCGAACTCATGACCTTGCGCTTGCCAGGCAGGCGCTTTGCCACTGAGCTAAATCCCCAGCCCCTAAACAGTAAGACCTATTATTACACGGATTCCCCCACCAACGATAATTTACAGATGTATGGGAAAGTATAAAATCATAACACAAAACATACATGAAAGACAAACTCCCAGGATGATTTCATTAATAATTGGGATGTTTTTAACTTGGGATATCGATTTTTCCAATAACATGTGACCCGTAGAATAAACAGGCTCTTTTATTAAAGTCCTCACAGCTCAAGCCTGTGATCTAGGAACTTATTAATTTTAATTTTTCTTCTGGCACCTTCTTCTCAACTACCATTTACTCAGTCTGTAAAATTATGGTAATGATAATCTATGCTCAATTAACATACTGTAATAATTGCTAATTAACTAATTTTTATATGTAGAAACCTGTGAAGACATCACATAGGTGCTAAATATTATTATTTCAGGCTTGTGAGGAAGATACAACTTTTTGTTCTTGGTTTTTTTTTCAGAACAGTACTGGGGATCAGATCTGGGGACAGTCCTACCACTGAGCTACACTCCCAACCCTTTTATTCCTCTCTGGACCAAAAAAGAGTTTTATTTTTCTATCTTGCATACAGAAGACAAAAATGCTGTAAGTCTTCTGATTGCATAAAGCAACCCTAGAAATGTTTCTCAGTTTAGAAGTAGCAATGTCAATTACAACTTTGTCAACAGAGCACAGAAACTTCAAGATCATCAGTGATAGATTTCTTTCTGGAGGTTATCTGATTTTTTATTCTGAGACAAGATCTCAATAAATTGCCCAGCCTTGGCTCAAACTTGTGGTCTTCCTCTCTCTGCCTGTGGACCAGCTGGGATTATAGGCATACACCAATGCACCAGGCACTATTTTCCATTTTTTAGGGACACTAATGCTCCTGTCTCCATGGAAAAAGAAGATTATAAACCAATCCCTGTATCATCCCAGGGCTGATTGATTTAATAAGCAAAATCCTGCCATATGATGACACTTTCTCTTGACACTGAGAACCTAGAGTAGCCAGAATTGTGGTCAGTGGTTTCATCAGTGGTATCAAAATACAAAGTATTCCAAAAGTCTGAGTATTCATGATTTAGAGGTGCAACTCTCAAAAATTGGGAGAGCCTCCCACCCATAATATAAAACACATAATTACCTTCATTTAAGTGACATTTGATTGGATTGTATTAAAAAAGTCTCACTTTTTGTTTTATTTTTTATCCTTTCTTTTTATCATTTTTATCATGAAAGAATAACTCCTATTCTTCTGAGAGGGTTTTGAGCAGAAGAATTTAGAGATCTCAGCCAACCAAGGGAACTGGGACATCTCTGTTCTTTTAAAACCTTGTCCTGAAACTGTGGCTCTATTCCTCAGAACAAGCAGGTACTTGGCAATAAAAAAAGATGAAACAAAACATTCACCAAAATCATACTACAATGGTATGGTGTTTCTAGGATAATCGCTTGTTATAGTTTAACAAACAAGAGTCACTTTAACCTTTTACTCTACTTTTTTTGCAGTACAAGAACAAACATGAAATGTTTCACAAAGCTGTCTATGAACTTCTTTCTATGGGGCAAAAGGAACTGTGGAAGAAACTTCAGCCTTGGTAGTATCGTTTGATACAGGTAAAATGGAAAATGTGTACAAATGCTGGCATCCTCTCTGTGATGCTGGCAAGTAGCACACCCCATCTTGACTGAATATAAAGAGCCTTAGAAGTGGGATCCAGAAAGATGAAAGGATTCGGAGGACAATGAGTCAGTTTGTCATTGGTGGGAATCTTTGTAGTAACTTATAATTTATCCGCTGGTTGTGTAACTTTAAAGATGAAGATAAAACAGGAACCAGAGAACTCACCCTGGTTCTTTCTATTCCAGAACTGTGAAGTTTCTGATAGTTGTTTAAACCATAAGAGGTAAGAGAATGTGTGTTGATGACTTTTGTAATGTATGCTTTTTATTTTTAATTCTTTCCCCAGAAGAGCAGTCACTGACTAACTATCAGATGTGTGAGTGGAGTGGAGGAGGAGGTGAGTGCGGTGGGTGATGTTCTAAAAATGGCACTTAACTCCTAGCCTAGCAAAAACTTACCAGGGCTTTTTAAAATAGTCAAGATAAACTCCATGATTTATACTTTAATTGGGAATGGTGCCTTTTCTTCTTTGTGTAGAAATAATCCCAGGGACAAACTTCTGAAACTACTTTACACATTCGAAAAAAAATTGGGAGAGTTGAACAAAAATATATTCATTTTACAGCTAAACCAACCCTGAGTCATTCACTAACACCAGTATACTCCTTAGAAAGAACTTCAGGAAAGAACCAAGGCATATGATTGTGCTCTGCATCAGGGGTTGGCAGAATTTTTCTGTAAAGAGCCAGATAGAAAATATTTCAACTCTCTGGGCCATGTGGCCTCTGTCACAGGGACTCAACTCTATGTAGCACAAAAGTAGCCAGAGACAATATGTAAATGAGTGGGTGTGGCTGTGCTCCAATAAAATTATTTTCAAAAGGGCTAGATTTGGCTCACAGGTTTTGATTTGCCAAAACCTGCTGTATAAGAACACACTGCTTTTTTGTTTCGCAAGACAAAATCAGCTGAATTTGAGACTAATAAGGGGTCATAATGAGATAGGGTGATATGGACTCTGGGGTAAGTAGGTGCTGGAAAAGTGATTGTTCCAAGGAGACTGAGGGAAATTATGGGCGTAAGAGTAAGCAAAATCTTCATTCAAATCCTACTTCTATCACTTATTGGCTGAACAACCTTGCAACCCATCCGTTTCACCTCTGTTTCCTCATCTGTAACAGGGAGAAGTAAGGAGTACCTGCTTCATAAAGTGGATACAGATTAAATGTTGTGACTCTTAAATTAGGAAAAGTGTAAAGTGTTTGGCACACTATATAGTATTATGACAGGTCATCCGCAAACCCAGTCCAGCTTCTCCCTGGAGCCCTGGGGTTCCAGGGTACTATACATGTATGTACAGGCTCTTGCTATATAGAAGGACAGAGGAAGTGATACCAAACCCCCCCCCCAAAAAAAAAACCAAAAGAAAAATCAAAACCAAACAAACAAAATAACAGTTTACTAATAAATTTCACCAGAAAGAAATTAGAGGACAAGAGGTAAAAAGAGGCCATATCAGAACTACTTGTGAGTCATCTCTCTCAGAGTTCTTTATTATTCTGTGAATTAGCCAATTAGTCACTATAACAATGTTGACAGCACATAAAGTAAGTGAAGATACAAAGCACATGATGCCTTCTCTCCTTAGGACAAAATGGTGCCAATGGTCTTCCAGGCAATTCTTTAAAAGTGAATTACAGGACAGCCTTGTCTTCTAAGGCCAAATATGTTCACCTTGCTAAATACAAAATCGAAGGACCTTTGCAGAAACCCTGTAAGTGAGGTTACCTGTTAAGATGCCTTTAGTATTGGAAGCTTTTTAAACTAATGAGGGAAACATTTGTTCAGTCTTTGTTGACAGGGCCCAGTGGCAGTAACCAGAGAGCTGTTGCTTGAGAAAATTAGAGGTTCACATCTTATTTACATTTGCATTCCAAGATGGGTCGTGTCTCTGGCATCCAGTATGTGCTCAATAAACACCGTTGGCACTATTGACTGAAAGAAGAGGAGAGGCTACAGCTTTTTCCGGCCCCCAAGAACACTGACACACAGCGCTGGCGCATTCTGTTCTACAAGGCCCTTTCGCATACTGCGAGGTGTCTTGGAGACGGCAGGCGATGGTATCATATTATATGCTTGGCATAATTATACCGTAGGCTTTTGTCTCCCCTGGTGCCAGTCAGTCTCAAAACACATGCCACTTCCTCAGTC
This sequence comes from Chinchilla lanigera, assembly GCF_000276665.1. Lineage (NCBI taxonomy): Eukaryota > Metazoa > Chordata > Mammalia > Rodentia > Chinchillidae > Chinchilla > Chinchilla lanigera. The sequence goes on along the minus strand of NW_004955421.1, from coordinate 14,637,722 downwards.
TGCACTGGGGCTGCCTATTCATTACACTTGGGACCCGTAAACTCTGTATCCATGTGCTCACGTCCCTGAAGCCCTCAGTTCTGCACTCGGGAGAGCCAGGGGGCATTTTCCTGAGACAATGATGAACAGTGGGCGTTTGAGTCCAGAAGGAAGAAGACGAAGAGAAGAGAGCAGCTGGGTCTGAATCAGATCCCGGGTTTGGACGATAGGAATTAGTGTTTAACAAATTACTAGTAATAAAGCTGCATTTTCTAAATTCCTGTAAAGGCATTTTGATGTAAAAGTTTCTGTTCATTCTCACTTCCAAATTCCCCTCCCCTTCACTTTAAGATGGCTTAAAATGGAAAACTGGTCCAAAGCCATCCCTGCTTGAAACTGTTTAACAGTTTCCTGTTTCTCTTCAGAGAAGAACTGTAGTCTTGCGTTTCTCCTGGAAGGCTGGATGTGATCTCACTCTGCCTGTCTTGCCAGCCTCATTTCCTGCTCCTTTGCTCCTAGCTCCACGCTCCAGTGATTGAAGACACTGTCAGTTGTCTCCCAGTGCCAATTCTGCCTTATGTGTTTTTTGAAGGAACTGAGTTTCCCCAGTGCCCATGATGATAGCCAAGGCCACATAGGACTCTTCCAAGGTGCGGTGTACAACTCCATGCTGTCCTTTAAAAGGAAACAAGTATACCATCCCCTTCCATTCTTCCCTCCTACACAGGCTACCATGCAGGCCAGGCACATTTGACTAGCAACTCTAAACCATAGCCTGCGGGTCACACCCAGATCCCCTCCAGTGTTAGTAAGTAAAGTTTTGTTGGAACACCACATCCATTTGCCTAGGCATTGTCCATTGTTACTTTCACACAATCACCTTAGAGCTAAGCTGCAACAGAGACCTTGTGACCACAAAGCTAAATACTTCCAATCTGATTCTTTTGAGGAAAAGTTTGCTAACTCTTAGTGTAACAATACAGAACAAGATAAAAGGACTCAAAGTTCACGGCACCACGGAGCTGCCATATAGGCCAAATTGGCCCAGCTAGTGGCTGCACATAGTCTACCATGGAGACCACTATTTGACAAGACAGAGGGAATTAAGGTCAGAGGAACAGAGGTATAAGAAAGGGTAATAGGGAGGTGGATATTATCAAAATGTTATATGCATGTATGAGAACACCACACTGAAAACCAATATTTTATAAAATTAATAGGCCTTAATAACACATATTTTTAAAAGGCTATGATGACAAAATAAAAAGACACAAAAGTTAAAAAAGAAAGCGAGCCTGTCTTGTTTAGGCCTCTGTTCTAGGCTTCTGTGGCAGCACCTTGGCATGGTTAGAGTTTGGACCCAATCGTTCTTTGTTTCAAGGGCTGCGCTATGCACTGAAGGATGTTAAGCAGCTCCCCTGGCATCTACCCAACAGCACTCATCCCTAATTATGACAACTAAAACTGTCTCCAGACATTGCCAAGTGTTCCCTGGGGAGCAAAATCACCTCTAGCTGAGAACCTGTGTGTTGGGGCAATTTAACCATCCCTGCGAGGCCTCTCTCATGCCTCACACCAGCCAGAACCACTGCTGGGTACTCTCATTTGCTGACCCTTTTGGGGGGGCTGTTTTTATTCTCTCCTCACTTAGCTATCATGTGTCACCTTCAATATCACCTCCTCAGGACACCTCCCTTTTCCTCCCACTAAACAGATGCTCTGATAGCTGCCTATAAATTTCATGTGCAACAATATTCTGATTATTAAAGTATTGTTCACTATGCATAAACACACACAAAAGGCACCTAGCAAATGGTGACTGGCTTACTAATGACTGGCTTACGAATGTGACATTACCTTCTAGGGAAGGAAAGGAAGAGACCGGTGATTGTAGAGAAAACAAACATGGGTCTCACTGCTGTTCAGACAGTGGGGACTGGGATTCATGCTGCTGACTAGAGAGAGAGAGAAACAACAGAGAGAGATGGATTTCCTTAGTTCCCAGACTTCCCGTAAACCAAGGGACCCGTCTTCCACTCCTAGCAGCCAAAACATCTGCTAAAGTTAGAGCATTTCTATACTTTAGAACATATGGATTTGTACTTTGGCTTCAAAATCATTCACTTTTTAACCCTGTACTTTTCAGGCTAAGTTGTATGTGATATGATTTATTAACCCTGTACTACCCTTTTTAAGTAAAGTTAAAAATAATTTATGTGACTACATCTTAAATTCAGGCACCGATAAATATGTGCCCCCCGCCCCCATATTCTCCAGCTCCTCGAATCATCTCGGGTGAAAGGCTAAACATTCAGAGTAGGCTGTGCCTCCTTAGCACAAGGTCATAAGATGGGTGTGGTCTACTTAATTCCCTCATATTACTCTTTTTCTTTCAATTAGACTTTGTCTTCTATTTCAACCCATTTGTCCAGATTGCTGAGCCTGTAAAACCAAAATTTTTTTTTCTCAAAGTCCTTAGAATTCTTTAAGTAAGCCCAAACACTATTGGTTAAAAAGGGGCCCTTATCATCCTTGCTGAAGAGGATATACCCTTGGTGTGTTTGGGTCAGTACATACATATGTGGGATAACTAAGCAACACCTGTATCTTAGTTACTTTTCCTATTGCTGACACTCAAAGTTGAAGGAGGAAAGGTTTATTTAGTTCACAGGTTGTAGTTCATAGTCGGCTGGTTCCGACTAGGCAGGGTGGATGGCAGACAGGCATCACAGAAGAGAAAGAGTTTATGGTCGGAAGAAGACAGCAAAGCAATAAGGGATGACTGCAGTTCTTATATCCCTCATATCTTATCAGACTACTTAGGGTGGGTAGCACTCACACCCTTAATCCTAGTGCCCTTGATCCTAGTAGCATTGCACCAAGAATCAATTCCAGCATCACACACTCTAGATCCAGCCATCTCCCTGAAAAAAAGCCCCACCTATGACTGTATGAGGATTTGTGGGGACATTTAGACACAAGCCATACAACCTATAAAGTGATAAAAAGCTTTAGAATCTGCAGTTTCTTCTCCTTTCTCTCTCGCTTCTGTCCTCTACTGCTCCTTCTCTTTCACAACAGGAGCAATACCAAACAGAGCTGAGTTATTTTTCTTGGGAAATGGGCATAAAAATCTTTCACCCTAAAACTTACTGACCTAGTGACCATTCTTAAACTATTATATTTTAAAAGTATGGAAATTCACATTTGATGTGCCAAATCCTAAATGTGTAAATGTAAAGAACTACATCTTTACTGCAGTCTGTGCCTGCTGTATGTTCTCAGACAACTGGAAAAAACCCTTGCCATCTGCTCTTTGTGCTTTCATGGGGAAAGGGAAAGTGTACAGAAAACGAACCGTGGCATCCTGTCACAGCTCCGGCAATGGTTCTGGTGGTCTTGGCTTTATGCTTTTATATGACAGGCTCAGAACAGAGCCTGCAAGAGCTAGTGCATAAGTCTAGTTACTCTGTGTGCTTTGAGAAGGCTACAGTCTGGGTCTGGGTTTGATTTACTGTTTCTGAATGGAGCACAAAGAGGACAGCTAAGAATCATTACAGGATTGTGGCTGCCAGGCCATTATGCCCATGCACAAATGGTAGTTAGGCTTTGTTTTAAAATGACAAATATTTCACCTAGCTCAATATTCTTTCTTGCCAAGCATAGAAATAGCCACACACACACACACACACACACACACACACACACCTAGGAGAAAAACTAAAACTAAGCATGTGAAAGACTTGTACAATAAAAATAATAAAACAAATTGAAGAAGTCACTACAAGGTGGAAAGGCCTCCTGTATTCATGGACTTGGAGGATCAATATTGTTAAAATGGCCATAACATTCCAGGGGATCTATAGACTCCATGGAACCCCTGCAGAACTAGAAAAAAAGTCCTAAAATTTATATGAAAACATAAAAAGTACTGTACTCACATTCAAAGTTTCCTACTTTAGCATCCAGGCCTCTAAACCCGACAGAATTCTTAGTCATTTTTCTTGAGGTAGTAAAAAGCAAGCAAGGTAGCTCTGAGATATCAGAATACCATGTCACCTCTTGCTGTTTTAAATCCTGAGCCTTGCCTCCTCTGTAAGTAGCCACTCATTTCTTATATCTACCCACTTATATTCTTGCTTTTTTTTTTTTTTTGGTGCCAGGAATTGAACTCATGACCTCAGGCTTGCCAGGCAAGTGCTCGTTCTTGCTTTTTTGAAGGCAGAAATTTGATCTTTTTACTTTGGTTTCTTAATTTTTGGGTCACTCTGTGTGGTGGATTAACTGATGGTCAACTTGTAACACCCAGCTGAACTAAGTCAGCGTGGTTCTGGGTGTGTTAGCTCCACCTGAGGACTGCTGCCAACAGCATAAATGGAGAACTAGAAGGGAAGATGGTGTGCTGTTGGTTCTCCTTGTCATACTGGTTTTCCTGATATGAACTCAGCTGTTCTCATTATGAGAGGAGTTCAGCTCCTAGCTGTCACTGAGGATGGCTATGGTTCTCTTCAGGGAAGCTTTGGTCCTATTCTTGAGCATTGCTTAAGATCCCTCAGCCTGCTGGTGTAGATCCTTTTTCTCACTGGCACAAACTTTCTAGCTTCTGCCAGTGACCACCTGGCCTTCCCAGTGCAGATCTTGGTACAGACTTGCCTGAGACATTGTATTTGGATCTAGGCTTCCAGTTGGACTTGTGGAGGACATTGTCATGGACTCTGCATCTTCAGCTGGACTCGTGCAGGACATTGTCATGGAATCCAAGACCTCAGCTGGATTCTTTGTGTCTCTAGTGTGTGGACAGATTTCTGACACTCTTCTGCATTTGACTTTTTGGGTGAATATTATAAAATAATCCTATAAATTATGTGTCCTGTCTTAAAACTATGCCCTTACAAACCCTGACTTCAACATTCTGTAACACCGTTAGCCCCATTGGCACTTAGGCATATCTGGAGTATGGCACATAATGGTCTCCCACTGAAAGTAAGGCAACTTTTATGCTGACTGTCTGGTGGGACAAATGAATATTTCAGATGCTTAAGAATAGCCAGTGTATTTTAGAGACAGGTGTGATCTCCATACATGACTGTTGCTTTCCTAGCCTGGCACTGATATTCAGTTCCTTTGGAAGTGACTGTGATTTTCTCTTTGCGGTATTATATGCTCCATAATTGCAGACCAAGTCATGGCTCACATCTCCTGAATCCAGACATGAGTATGGGATCCAGGACTGGCCAATCAGCATGTTCTGGGCACAGGATTTATGTAAGATTAGAGACACAACCCCAGAACTGTTAAAAAGGAGAAGTTCTCTTTAATGCTGGGTTTGTTAATAGAAGAATGTAAGCCTGGCCCAGTTGAGCATCAAGTAGAGAGAGTTGACCTGGAATGAAGCCAACACAGGAAAACAGTCGAGTTATGGTGAATGACTAATTCCTGGTGACATACAAGGTCTTCTGCATCCACCTGTGCCTGAAGGCATATGGACTTTGGTCTTAACAGTATGTGAATCATTAAGTTCTTTTTTGGCTTAATAAAAGTTGATTGGAGTTTCTATAATGGATGAATATATAAGTTGACTAGAGTAAGGGTTATACAACCCACTGTGAGGATTTTTAACATGTTGGCCCTGGACAGCCTTAGAACTGCTAAGTCTTCCCAGACTCATTTCTTTGCTTTTCCTGTATTGCTTCATTCAGATGGCTTTAAGTATCTTTCATACTGTAATGAATCCAAAATTTATATGTGCTGCCCAGATTTTTCTGTGGTGCTGCAATCTATTTAAATTGCTTCCCAATATGTTCACCAGGTGTATTAGTCAGGGATCTTCAGAGAAACAGAACTAATAGGAGATCTTGCTTTATAAATAGGTAGGTAGAGCAGTGGAGACTTATGGAAATTGGGTTATGCAATTATGGAGATTGAGAAATCCCAAGAGGCATTACTTACAAGATGGAGAACCAGGGAGCTTCATAATATAACTTGCAGTCTGAGCCTACAGATCTATGGACCTTAGGTCCATCCTGGGACCTAGCTCTGAAAAGAGAAAATTTACCTTTGCTATCTTTTTGTTCAATCTGGGCCCTCCATGGATTGTGTGATACCTACCACATTGGTGAGACAAGTTTCCTTTATCCAGTCAGCTGATTCAAATACCAGTCTCCTCCAGAAATACCCTCAAGACACTCTGAAATAATGTTTTACCAGCTATCTGGGTACCTCTTAACGCAATCAAGTTGACACTTAAAATTAACCATCACTTCAGGGTATTCAGAAACATCTCAAATGTATTTGCATGGCCAAACTCTCTATTTCTCCCTACAGACACATTCTTTTGTGGGTTATTGCTATATCAGAAATGCCATAGCCATATATTGAATTATTCAAGCCGGAAAAGAGAGTGGTTGCTTGCTTTTCTCCCTCTCCTTCATCTCTCACCTTCACACTATCAGAATGTTCTATTGTGCTCCCTCAGGAATATATCTCCACTCTGCAGACTTCCCTCCATCTCTGCTGTGTTTACCCCAATCTGAGATTGCCGACCCTAGGAAATAGAAGTGCAACTCAAGACTGTTACAGATGCCTTCCAGCCCACTGTCTATTCTATAGCATTGGAACGTTCTTCTTCACAGGGATGAGGAATTAATTCCTTGCCCTGTGTGCTTTGACTGTTATTTTCATCTCTAATGTTATTTTTTACCAAACCGCTTACATCATATCTAGTCTCAAGAGCTACCTCTTGGTTTCCAGAATATATGCAGGCCACTTGGGTAAGCTCAAGCTCTTGATGTCATTTCCTCAGCACATTGTCCATGTCTCCAGCTCTTCAAGGGATCCTTGCCATTGGTCCTTCAGGTCCAACTTGAGTATGAGGTCATCTCTCTAAGCATAGGCCATTTTTCACTCCTTTACCCTACTTATTTCCTTTGAAACTGTTTATTTATTGGTTTACTTATTTGCTATCTGTCTTGTCACTTGACCAGACTCCTCGAGACTACATAGTGAGCACCATATAAATAGAATGGAATGGAAAAGAGATGTGGGAAGCCATATGCAGACAAGACAGTTTCTACAGACAGAATAAAGAACATGTGTTGCCCTTATGCAGGCCCTTTGTGAAATGTCTGCAGATGCTAGTGTGTGCACCAAAATATAAGTTCATCTACAGCATAAATGAATTACATTGGCTTAATTCTGTGTAGGTATTGCTTTGAAGCCAGAATTTCTTTGCATGACATTCTCCTCAGTTTTACTTCTGAGCACTAGGCTCTGGTAGTTTTCACATGCCTTTCACCCTTGCATGGAACTCCTCCCTCCTCATGGTAGAAACTGATTTTCACTAGAGCATCTACACTGAGACATTCTCATTTTGAGGTTTCCAAATATAAAGGAGGTATGTCTCCAGGAAATAGGGAATTATAGATTTCATCAGATAGTATAATAGACCATGCACTCATGTGAGGCTCCAGATTATTCTAGTGCTACTTCAGTTACCAGCATTCCTCACTGGCTTCAGTAGGTTGTATGCCTTTTTGAAGAAAGTGATAAGAAAAGGATCAACATGGAACTGATACATAATATGTGGAAAAATAAAAAACAAACAATAAAAATCTGTTTTACCCTACATGGAAAGAGAGACTACAAGAAGAAATATACAAAACATGACAGAAGTAATTTCCAAAGCATTACATATAGCACAGCATGATGGTTACTCTTGTGTTAACTTGATTGGCTTGGAAGCTGACCAGGTGATTGGTGGAGCACACTTCTGGGCATATTTGGGTGGGTCATGGAGGTGTGGCCTTGGGGTCTTTATCTGGTCCCTGGTCCCTTCCTCTCTGGCATTGTTTTCCTGCTCTGCTTCACAGGCACCATGAACTAGGCAGCTTTGCTCCACCATGCCCCTTAGAACCCTCAGAGGGTTCTGCTTTGGTACCAGATGATAATGGACTGAATCCCTGTAAAACATCATCCAAATTCAACCTCTCCTCCTTTAAATTGTAGGTGTTAGGTATTACATAGCAGCAGTGGGAAAGCTAATACCCATAGTCTCACTAAGAAAACATCTCAAATAAGCAATAAAAGGATTCAAACATGAGGCTATAAGACAATGGAGTTGAGAAGAAATGAAAAAAATTTAAAAATAGTAAAATAAATATCAGATGGAAAAATATTATAGCTCTACACTGGTGATTACCTTAAAAAATTCTTCCGTTGAAATGAAAAACAGTAGTGATATAAAAGTAAGTGTAGAAAAGATGACAGAGGTAGGAAATAGACAAAGACACAAAATATGCCCAACTTCAGTTACCAGAGAAGTGTAGCAACAAATTCAAAAGATGATGCTCACAAATAGAAGAAATAGTCTTGAAACACACCCCATTTAATGAAAAATGATGCCTTAAAATGAATAAAATGATACAATACAATGAATATTCTGGAAAAGCAAATGTTATGTAATTTTTTAAATTAAGTAATTTTTTTAAAAAACAAGAAGAATATGGTATTCTGGGAAGTAAACCCAAAATATACAAGGCATAAAGATGTTTCATGTGGAACAGAAACTCGCCCAAATTGCCTCACAGCTTCACTGCTCCAAGTGTGAGCCCTTGGAACGACATGAGCTCCAAGCTTCCCATGAGCTTGCTGGAAATATAGAATGTGAGGCCTTATTCCAGGTTTATTGAATTGAAGCCTAGTTTGTACTAAGATCCTAGTGATTCAGATGTGTGTTAAAGTTTGAGAAAACTTGGCCTAAATGGTAAAAGATTTACTTGTAGCATTTGTTTTCCATGTTGGGTCAACATTTGAATCATTTTAGTAGATTTGAGTGACATTGTCACAGAGACTATTCCATATTGACCTGATGAGAAGCTCTTGGAGTCGTGGTACAATGCTAATTTGCGTTTTGTACAACTTGGCAATTTCAACATGTGGACATGATTTCTTGGTGTTAAATGGTTACCTCTGGGAATTTGGAGTGATTTTGAAGGGTTTAATTAAAAGCGTTATTTAACTACATTAATTATCTATACCTCAAAATATATTTTTAAAAATGTGGGTTGGGTACTCATTATGAAAAATACTGAGAGTCATTGGCTGAGCCCAACACTGCCATCTTGGAGCTGTGGAAACCGATAGCAGTGAGGGGAGGGAAACTTACAGGAGTCCTCTTGCAACTTTATGAGGTCCAGAACCATCAATATTTCCCAGCCTACATCTGGGGACTCATTCCAGGAACCAAATTCTTCTAAGAGTTTTGAGTCTAGTCAAGAAAAGTGAGTGGGAAAGAAAAGGGGGAACACCCAGTAGGGTTCAGCAATGCGGTTGGTGCATCGGTGATGCCCAGCACCTGAGAGGTTGCCGGAAAGAGAAAAGAGAGGCTTCTGGGTAGTAGCATCTTCACACAGTCAGTTACCAAGACCGAGCCCAAGGACTGAAATCACAAGTGGTGGTGAGGACAGTTGTGTTTGAAGTCATGCAGAGGTGTGAGAGGAGGAGATCAAATCTTCTCTGAGATGATGATGTTGGAATGGAGACTTAAATGAGGTGAAGAGTGTGATCTAAGGTTGAATATTAGCAAAGTTATACCAAAGGGCTCCAAGACTTTGTTTATTTGTTTTTTTTTTTTTTTTTTCCAGTACTGTGGATTGTACCTAGGGCCTTTCACTGAGCTACATCCCCAACACTTTTAAATATTTTATTTTGAAACAAGATCTTGCTAAATCATCCAGGCTGGGCTTAAACTTGTGATCTTCCTGCCTCAGCTTCCCAGTGTGCTGGGCTTATAGGCATGAATCACCACTGTTTATATATTTTAATGGAGAGAAGAAACACAAACTTTGCCACTATTAGAGAACAAATAGAGTTGTTTCTTATGTTCACAGTTAATTCAGCCAATTTTACATTCTTTTGCTCCTGTTACTGTGTTTCAAAAAATTGCAGTGCTTTTTTTTCCTCTAAGGAGTTGGGAACATGTAAACTCTCTGTATGAACTATGCTTATAATGTACTTTTGGGTCCTTATAATACATTGTCATTATCCAGAACTATACTATGCAAAATAGTGGGCACTACCCTACTTGAAATGTCCAGTCTGAAACTCCCTTGTTGTTAAACTTGAAGTACAAACTGCATCTTAAAGATAGGATAAAAAGTAAAATATCGTACCAATAATTCATACGGATTACATTCTAAAAATCCTAATATTTTAAAACATTAGGTTACAGAAAATATATTATTATAATTAATTCCACCTTTTTACTTTTAGGACATTTTATCTTGTATACATGTCTTGCATTACATTGCTATAGAACAGTCTGGAAACATTTCAAACCTCAGGTCATTTCACAGTGGCCATGGAAGGCAACTGGCATTTCAGATGATTTGAGGGTTACTTTTACCTTTTGGAACCTAATTTATTAGAGAATGATTGACATATAGACAAGGGCGATACTAACAATAGTATCAATGCTTATAGTATGATTATTACTACTGCATTGACAATTTCTACTACAACTGCTCTAACTCTAGAATTTTTGCTACTACTAACAAAAGTCACAGAGTGACGAAGGGTGGGCCTTTCTTTATATATACATTATTTCTGATCCTTGAGAACAATCTGCAAGTATGCTGTGATCGGAGGGTATGTGTCCCCTCAGACTTCCAGGGTTGAAATCCTAATTCCCCAGGTGATGATACTGGAGGTTGGCTGCTGGGAGGTGATTAAATGATGAAGGTTGAGGCCCTATGAATAGGATTAGTGCCCTTATGAAAGAGGCTCAGGAGAGCTAGCTGGCCCTTCTATTATGTGAGGTTGCAAGAGTCCATCTATGAGGTAGGAAAGAAGCTTTGCTTGATCCCAGATCTACTGGCGCCTTGATCTTGGGCCTCCCAGGCTCCAAACAAGTGAGAAATAAACTTCTGTTGTTCGTAAGATACCCAGTGAATGCTGTTTTTGTTATAGCAGACATAAGAGACTGAAAGAAAGTGTATTTGTTTTTCTCACCATTAATAGAGGAGAGAGCAGAAGTTCAGAGAGGCAGTGACTCGTTACAGGTCACACTGGGACTGAATAGCCAAATGAAATCAAACTAGTCTCCCACTTGTGGCCGCCACTGTGACATTTGGCTGTGGGCCATTCACAAGCCTCCCACTGTTGAGAGTGGTTTATGAAGAGTCAGTTTAGCAGGCTGGCTGATGCCTAAAGTAAGCTAATTAACACGTTTCTTTCTCTGTTGACACAAACTTGGGGATAAAGTAACCATCTGAGCTTAGAGGATCTTGAAAGAAAGGGGCAAATGCTGCAAATTGCAGTCAAAGGGCCGCGTCTATAGCATGACAGGAATTTTGTCTCAATAATTATAGGTGGTCCTGAAGTTCTCCTACATGTCATCATTTTCTCTGCTTACAAAGTTTAATCCTATAACCAACAATAACACCTAATATCTGAACTTTACCTTTCTAAATGAAGGTTAGGTATCAGGTTCTCTTTCCTTCAGCATATTTCATTTTCTCCAAAGTTTCGCACAGTTTCACCAATCCCTGCACATCTTTAATTCAAATTTAAATGCTAACTTCTTGGAGAGGCCTTTCCTATCCTTTCATGGAAAGGCAGGTCTCTCTGGGTTTCTCTTTCTGGGTTTCTTGTATATTTTATTCATAGCAATTATCACTATTGCAATTGCATTTTGTTTTCATTTTTATTTGACACAGGGTCTTGGTATGCAGTTTGGGCTGTCCTTGAACTTCCTATGTAGCCAGGCTGGCCTGGAACTCACGGTGATCCTCCTGTCTCAGCCTCCAGAGTGCTGGGACTACAGGTATTTACCACCATGCCTGGCGTGCAATTGTTTCTTTTCCATCCTTCATCCTTCTGGCAAAAGTTAAGTTCTACAGCTCACTGTCATATTTGTTTCACATAGTACACTGCCTGAAAGGTGATAGGTAATCAGTAAATATCGGTGGCCCAAATGAATGATTCTGATACCCGCTATTTCCCTTTTCTATAAGTGAATGACAGTATTTTATCTGAGAAAATTTCCTATTACAGTTTAATTTTAAATAATGATCAGATCCATCAATAAAAATTTGGTGATTGGTCACTCTACTGCTAAGGCCAAGAGCCCCAGCTCTGTTACTCCTATCAGTGTGAACTTGGACTCGTGTTTTACTCCCTTGGAACCTGTTTGCTCACTTGTACTGAGGAAGTCTTGTTAGTTGGGAAGATAAGTAAGCAGCACTCTAGCACAGTGATGGCAAACCTTTTAGAGCTTTCAGTGATACAAATAGCCTGCTACGGCACAAGTGCTGAAGGTTCATCACCACCACCCTAGAAGAATTTGGTAAAAACTTCAGAGTTATGAAAAATAGTGAGTTTTAATTGCAGTGTGTTGTATGTTGGAAGACGTAACTTTAAGATGCTTCTTGTGATGCTGCAACTCAGACTGATCCCCAGAAGCAGAACTTTCCATGAGGATTTATGCAAAAGCGAATTCTTGCAAAGTGTTCTAAAGACAAACCAATTAGTAGAGGAGTAGGGGTGTGAAATCAGGCAGAGGAGGAGGTCAAACAGGGCTGCTGCGTTATGCTGCAGCTGACTGAATGCAACACAATCCTATGGGCAAGCTCTGGACACATTTTTCCTTATACCCCAGAGTTGTTCTGATCGGGAAGACAGAGCAGGAGTGTTGATCGCCCCCTGCCCCCAAGGCTTCGGTAGCTGCGCTGGAGAAAGCGGGTGCACGCATTCCCATGTACTTCTACTTTGGATCTTCTGCAGGTAGGCGGAAGAGAGCCCTTTCAAGTAGCCCAAGCTCACACACTGACAAACAACTACCTGATAGTATCCCAAGAGCAAGTGTGTGCACGTAGCGGTAAAGGATTAGGTGAGAGGAAAGATGTACAAAGCACAAACCAAGAAATTCCTACCTCAGTAACAGACTATTGTACTTGGCAGTAGAGTTCATCATTACCAGTTAAGATTGGATTTGAGTACACTACCACCTTGTATTTATGCAGCCTTTCTCCTTGCCTTTGAAGTGCTGCTATATATAACTCATGTGTAAGGATAGCTGAGACAGGCTTGGCTGGATCATGTGCAAACCATAAAAAAGTAAATTTTCAAGGGCAATAGGTTAAATAAAGGGAAGAGGTTCACTGGTTTTACAACCCTGAGTGGTTTCTAGTTTTCAATAAGTCAAACCCCTTAGAAGACATGGCTGAATGGGCAAAGAGCCCTCTCGGGGAAATTCATGCTTTTATAGTTTGATTTTCTTTGGAGCAAAGGGGAAAAATGCAAGCTATGGTTCAAAACTATTTATTTCATCATGACTCTGATAATAATTTGTAGTATTTCTGTGATGGTGAGGATATTTTACAAGAGCTGCCCCCAAAGCATTACTGATGTTTGGATTTTAAGTGTTGCTTTTCACAATTACATTGGGCTAGCTGAAACTTAAAGGCTTCACTGAAGGACAGGCTTCATTACAGGACCAGAGTAATTGGGACCCTTTTCTTCCTATCCACAGAATGTTCCAAACTCTGACTGTCTACAGCTGACACCAGGGACACAAAGGATGTCGGAGGCCAAGAAGAAACTGTCACTATAATAACCTCTGGCTCATTCCTGGCATAGAGGAGTCCTTCTTCTCGTGTGGAAGCTTCATGGCTTGGGGTAGAACCCTGGCCTGAAGACGTGATCCTGTTGTGTGACCTAGGCCCAGGGTTGGCAAACTGTGACTTGTGGACAATCTTGCCATCTCCTGTTTCTGTATGGTCCTTGAGGTATGAATAGATACTATTTAAATGTTTAAATGATTGACTAGGAGCCAACAGAGGAATTGCAATCTGTCTCATGTGAAATTATCTGAAATTTGGATGGATTTCAGTTTTAGTGTTTGAGGTTTTGTTTTCATTTTTATTTTGGTACTGGGGATAGAACCCAGGGCTGTGCTTTTTTTTTTTTTTTTTTTTTTTGTCACTGAGCTACATTCTTAACCTTTTGCATATTTTAAAATTTTGAGACAGGGTTTTGCTTGGTTGCTAAATTGCCAAAGCTGGGTTCAAATTTGCAGTCCTTCTGCCTCAGCCTCCCAGAATGCTGAACTACAAATCTGTAGCTCCACTAATTTTTTGTGGAGCATAAGCATGTCCAACTCACTTACGTTTGGTCTATGGCTACTTTTGCATTATAATGGTAGAGTTGCATAGTTGCAACAGAAACTTAAGGCCCCAGATAGCAAAAGATTACCACCCCTAGGAAGAGAGTGTAATGAGATCATACAATACCCAGGTATAAGAGTACAAGTCTGAGGCCAGATTTTCATCCCTCAAATCCTGGCCACTGATTAACTCGGTTACTTCAAGCATGCAACTGAATTTCCCAGAGTGCCTCAGTTTCTGACTCTGGAGATGTGGGTAATGAAAGCCACCATCAAATAGTTGAGAGTTTATTAATGTACACCACTTGGAACCATGCCTGGCATACACTATGTGCTATAGAAGTACTAGTTTTAGCTACTTTCATTGTCATTCATGTTTATTAAAAAGAAAATAAAGCAAAATCATAGTCTTTACTCATCCAGCTCCACTAGCTGCTCTTCTAACAGCAAACATATTCACCATGCAAAGAAAGAGCAAGGAGGCCAGAGCCAGACTGCCCACGTGTGAAGTCTGGCTCCCTCCCTCTCTACCCCTGTGACCTCAGCAATGTTACTTAATGTCTCCAGGCCTTGGTTTCATCATCTGCAAAATGTGGGTAATAATAATAATAATAATGATTCTTTTCTCAGGTTTTTGTGAAGATTCAATGAATGTTAATATGTATAAAAGACTTGGAAGAGTGCCTAGCACAGAGTAAGTTATTTTCCATTACATAGTTCTGAATGGTATTAAAATAAATGCACAGCCAAGAAAGAAAATTTTCCCCAACAACCACCTAAAATCTCTACTCAAACGAGTGATGGTATGTGTGCCACAATTTGGGACCTGAGGGAAGGTGCGATGCTGACAGGCAGAAGGCATGTAGTTTCAGAGGGCAAAGGGAGTAGGCAGTATCTTGTCTCTACTTTAGATAGAATCCACCTGAAACATCTGAGAATGGGAAAAATGCTAGCTGGGATCACTGGTTACCTGTTTCTAGGCTTTCGCCATAAAGTACATCTCACCCACTCTTCTGACCTATTGATCATGACTTCCCTGGTCATATTATCCTGACTCCTACTGAAAATCATGTTCCAGCCCTCTTTATAGAGGTTCTTGGCTCAACTTTTGCCCTAACTCACACACAGTAGTGGCTGAGGACCCAGCATGCTGGCCTGAGAGGGACCTCTGACATTTGCTGCGTGAGATTTGGATGCATGGATCCTACTCTGGAGGATGCCAAGATGAGAGCAAAGCAGGGCCCACCTCTTGCTACAAAAGCTAAGGGAGAAAGGCATATTCCTTTCCCTGCTCCCTGTCAGTGAAAACAAGGATTCACAATCTGGGATTGAAGCTTGGTGGAGTGACACAAAGGTGCAGCATTGGGGAGATATGGTTTGCTGTAGCATGGAGAGTCAGGTGCATGCACAGAACCATTGGTGGCAATGGCTTTAGTAGTGGTGACTGTGGTGCTGGAGGAGCTCTCTGAGTAGACCATTCCTGTGGTGATGGTCTTGGCTTTGCCATGCCTTCTGCTGATGTCTGCTTGAACAGTGTCTCTGCCTTCTTTGATTCTATGAATTATCAGATATCCTCCCAGTACATTTCACCCATGAATAACCTAACCAGGGAGGTTTCTGTTGTTTGTAACCAAGAACCATGATTAGCATTCACAGTTGGGGAACTGGACCATAACTGGAGATGTAACCCATTTTCACTCAATCCCATCACTGGACCAGAATCTGTGCTGGGGCAGCCCCTGGGAGAGCATGGACATTGGCCTACACTCCTATGTTAGCAGTTTTCTTACTTAATATCATTAAATATTAATTATTTTCTACTATTTCCCATATTTTTTCTTGCATTGTTTATTCCTTTCTGATCGTACAACATCCACCTCATTTATAATATCTAAGAATGTTAGAATCTTGGGATTAGGCCAGCAAGAGTAGGAAAAAATTCATTAAAAATATAAGTAAAACTTCTTCAGATGAAGCCACGTAACAACAACTGGAAGAGAAGTCTGTCTTATTTTCTTTATTGACTTTTCAGTGATTTGGGAGCATTGTGTCATGTATTCCATGGGTGGTTGTTAGGTTGTAATTTTTATTGCTGTCTTGGGTTTTCTAAGTTGCTGGCAGAAAGTATATTTTTTGGGCTCTTGAGGGTGATGTTTAGAGAAGAAATGAAAATGCACTCTCATTTCATGAATCATCGAAGTGACATTAAGAAATCATCCACAGATCAGCTTTTGCACGCAGTGCAGTCGCTCCTATCTAACTTATTCCAAATAACAGAAACAAATGTGTTCCAGTGTGATCAAAAAATTTAAGACTCACTTCTTTCCAGTGAGTTTTCTTGTTGGGTATATTTATGTCCCTTTTCAACATAGATATTCACCTAACAAGTATTTATTGTGAGTCTACCTTCCTCTAGGCACATAAAGACAGACCAAGATAAAATATCTTTTCTTTGTTCCTTTGTTTTCCAGATCAGGAGCTCACCAAGAACAAATCCAGAGTCTGTATGGAAAGTTTGTTGAATGAATAAGTAATCCCACTCAGAGAATTCTTGGTACAGTGATAGGCAAATATGCACAGTTACAAAAGTTACACAATGGCAAGGGTGCTTTTAGTTAGGACAGACTATAAAGTAGATGTACATGTAATAAAAACTCTCTTTCAAGCCCCCCCCTCTTTTAAGTATATTTGTGGAGAATTGGGGAGTTGTTCATGGTGGTGGGTTAGTGCCCACTCTGGTCTCTCTTTCTTCATTCTCTTTGCAGCCTCTGGTCTTATCTTTGGGCAGTGCCATCTTTTCTCACCTTTTCCATCCTGGACTGTTCCTCTTCTCCTGTTTTCCATACAGTACATTAAGTAGAAATGTTGGGGGAGGGAAGTAGTACAGACTTTTTGAATTATCACAGACCATAACCATATACAGCTCCAGATTCGGTATGTGACATTCCCGTTCCCACAGTCTTACCATTAAGTACTCCGGGAAGCTTTCTGCCTGATCATATTAGCCGCCTCCTTCCCCAGTCACCCACTGCTCCCAAATTCTGGTTATTTATTTCCTGCCAAGTGGGTGAGCCCTTCTTCTCTTACTCCTAACTCACGTCTACACTTCCTTTTTCATATCCCAAAATTCCTGGTGGCACTTTCTACCCCAAGCACCACAGACATTGAATGTACAGCCTTACCATGGGGAAGAACTAGAAAAAGCATCACACTCAGAGCTCACACGCTGAAGGTGGAATCCCTTCTTCACTGACCAGAACAAATGGGTCCAGTGAGGGGATAGAGGTGTCTTTTCTGTTCTATGTCTTAGCGCAGTCCTGGGACCTTACAGGGACACAAAGCCACTTAGAGAAGTCTGAATGCAGTGTATGAGACGGGAAGAGTCAGATTGGTAAGGTAATTCCTAAGGGGAGGCAGGTGGAATGGGTAGAGGCTCACAGCTAGTCTTGGCAAGGAAAACGTGCCACTCTCAGAAATAAGTAGAGAGACAAGGGCAGGGAAAATCAGCAGTTACTAGACTGAATCATGGCATATTTTCCATTACCTTCTTCTGCACTGAGATATAAACAGGATAGAGTTGGGGAGCACCTCCTGCCTTGAGGTTTGCTCCCAAGGGAATGGAACACACGGGTACCTGGAGAGGGAACTGTAATACTGCAAAAGCTGGTTAAATCAATAAGAAATAGAGTTTGGACCTTTGCGCTCACTGCATATGCAGAATCAGCTTTAATTGTGCTCACAGAACCTTAGATGCTTATTATGGGTTAGATATAAAATGTTCCCCCAAACTCTCGTGCTCAGAGGTAAGGCTTTCAGAAGGTGATTAGATCTTGGGGCGCTGTACTCATCAACGATTCAGTCACTAATGAGTTTAGCAGCTGCGTGTGCTGTTAGGCGGTAGTGCCTGGTTAGAGGTGGTCACTTGGGCATGACTTGGAAGAGTGCACCTCCCTCCTCAGCTCCGTTCTTTCTTTGCCTCCTGGCTGCCATGATGTGAGCAGTTTTCCTGCACTGAGGCCCTGCCACTGTGCCTCTTCTGCCTTACAGCCGGTCATCCAGGGGCTGTAACCATGAGCCAAAATAAACCTTTTCTCCTGCAAGTTGTGAGTGTTGGGTATTATGTCTCAGCTATGAGAAAGTGACTAGGACAATGGGCTTTGTCAAATTGGTAAGAACTATTGCTCATAAAAACAAAACAAAGCAAAATAAGAAGTCAGCAAGCTTGGCCCTTATTTTTCCCCTTTGATTTGTCCTTTTTGGACTCCCTTTATAATCTCAGTTCCAAAGCTGGTAAGCATAAGGAATGAAGCACATTCTGTCAGTTCCAAAGCTGGTGAGCATAAGGGATGAAGCACATTCAGGCCTCAGCCATTGCTTTTTATGGTCTGCTACCTTGCCAGACTACGCAGATGTGTAGAATTTTCCAGCTTTACACTGAGAAATGAAAAAGAAAGGAGAGGAAAGGGAAAGAATAACAAACCATAACCTGTGGTTTTTGCAGGATGGTCTGAGTTTGGAAAGGGATCATCTTGTGCTTAAGTAATAAACAGTGAGTCCTGGGACAGATAGAACAACCCTTACTCAGTCTCAATCTGCCCATGTTTGAAAAAATCAAAATGCAAGTGGATTGTATTTTAATTCTCTTTTTCAGGTATGAACTATAGCAGATATCAATTCTGTAGACCTGATCACTGGCATAATTTAGTGACTGGAAACACTGTTACAGATTATTCAGTTTCACCCCATACTGGCAAGCGAAGCCCTTTACAAAGCCCCTGGCAGACATCATCTGGCTTCCATATTCCACTTTTGCATGGATAACTCATCATTTCTGGAAGGACTTCATCCTCTCCTTTGCCACATACGACCACCGGAAATTCCTTATTTACCAGTATTCCGGTTCTTCACCCGTCATCGGTGTTAATTTTATAGTACATGGAATCTTCATTCACCCAGCTCCCCATGTCAAAAAGCTTAGAGTTATTGTTTACTTTCATTTCTCTCATATTCTGTTTCAAGTCCCTCTGCAAACACTGTCAAAGGTGGCCTCCAACTCTATACCAAGCATCATCACTCTTCATGTCTGTGTTGAGCACCATCATCCTCAAACTGAGCTAATGCAATAATGTCCTCACTGGGGTCGGTCAATAATTTCATCTTTTCCTGCCTCTGACTGCTGTTTGTACACAACACGAGGAAACACTTTGGAAAACGATGTCCTATCTTGTTATTCCCTTGATCAAAACATACCAGTTTTTTCTTCAGCATACCCATATTGTAGCCATACACCTTATGCCTATGATGTGACTGGACCGCTAGGTTTCTCTCTAGCCAATTTAAGGGCTCTTTCTCTAGTAATTACTCACCCTTTCTCTAACCACTTCTGGAAATTTCCTGAAATACTCAAGCCTGTTCATCTGCTGGTCTCTTTGCCTGGAATGTTATTCCTATAGGTAGCTCTATGGTTAGGGCCTTCATTTCATGTAAGTCTCTGCTCAAGTGTGGCCATCTCAAGAGAGAACTTGACTAGCCCCCTAGTCTAAAATATCACTGATGTTTTCACTTCCAGCTTGGATGATCCTAATAGCACTTCGCATCTCCCGATGTGTGTTTATTTTCTATTACCCCTCAGATCACAAGCACCATCAAAACAAGGGTTTCATGTCTATTCACTTGTGCAACCCTAGTGCATGACAAATTTTTGCTATTTTGTAAAAGGTTGCCTGACTGTTAATATTTTCTTCTTTTTATTTTTAAAATAAAAAAGAAAACAATGAATAAATAAGTGAATGTGTATTGTTTTAAACCTGTCTTCTGAATAAGTGCCCTTCCATTGCCTGAAGATGTTTACTTACTTCTATGTCAATTTTCCTCCTCAATAAACCACCCCATTGCATCACTGGTCTTCGCATGGCTCCCCATCCTCTTCCCTCTTGGTCTCTCTTTCCTTTGCATGAGTGGAGCATTATAAGAACATAAGTCAACGGAGCTGGTAAGAGCCCAATTGCAGTGCTCTGAAGAGATGGTCACAGTGCTTTGGTCCTCAAGCTCTTCTTGCTTCTGACATTCCCAGCATCTGAATTTTTTCCCCTCATCTTTCCTAGCTAGTCTATATATCAGGAATATTTCCATATATTATAAAATTCTGTACCTTGAAATTTTCAGTTCAATTTGCTAATTACCTTCTCACAGGTCTATTGCTAGACAAGTGTGGCAGTTGCTTGTCAAATTTCTGGAGTCAACATGCAAGGTTTGAATCCAATTTCACCACTCATGACATGGTGACCTTGATACAAGTCATGTGTTGTTCTTGCATATTAAGTGATTGTAACGGGCTAAATTAAATGACAACAATGTTCATTTATTACTATGCATTATTACAAATATATGGACTGGGTAAGAGATATAGTAGAAAAAAATCCATTTGGAATAGTCAGAAACAAGTACTTGGGGGCTAAGGTAGAAAGGACATCTCTTCAGGGCACTATTGTTGGGGTGTTACTAGCTCCATTATTTTGTGACTTTGTACTAGTGCGCACATTATTCAAATTTTTAAAACAGGTTTGACTCACATTTCTACCCTTTGACTTAGAGTTTGGCTGATATTCACTTAAGACTGTACGTAAGGGTAGAGAAATAATTGCCCAAAGAAACAAAGATAGGCTGGATATTGATTGGGCAGGCTGGCAGGCAGCTTTCCACTGCACTGTTATTTGTCATTGGGGAATAACAATAGTGACTGCTTTGTTGGCTGTCTTGAGGCTTAAACAGGGTGCTATTTATATATAAAGGATTTAGCATAGTGCCCGCACATAGTAAGTATAGTAAGTCTACAGCAGGTATGAGAATGTGATTCAATATTCTAGTTGTGCTAAAATGGGTGATGCTGTCCTTATTTCAGACCCTAGTGATGAAGCTCAAAGTAGAATGTACATTTCACCAGCCATATGAACAACTGACTGTAACTGAGCCACTCATCAACCAAGACTGCTGAGTTGTTTCTGTAGTTGCTTCTGCTGGCTCTTGACTTCCCCTCCTCCCGTGGATGCAGCTGATTGGTCCTTACTCTCACCCTATAGCACTTTTGCTCATTTGCTAAACCCAACGTTGTCCTCCAGAGCTAAAAATCTGGATTCTGTCTCCCAACAGAAACTTTTAGCTTTGTATTACCTGCACACACATGATTATGAGAGTAGCTGAAATTATGAGAGGAAGTCCATGTGTCATAACAATGAAGTACAACACAAATAAAAAGTATTATTTTAGTTATTACTGAAGTGGTGATAGATGTAAATGACTTGGTTCAGTGTCCATTTTTATCACACACGCCAAATCCTTTTTTCTAGTTTCAGTTCACCAGGTGAGATAATGCTGTCTTCCTTCCCAGAAAAAGCAAATTGATGTACTTTACAAGCATGCAGCATTTCCCATTAGCATCAGTCTTGTTGATAATTTCAAGAAATTGAGATTTTAACTAGACACCCATCCAGGCTTTGCACAAACAGCTATGTGTTTCCCAGTTTGTAAGTTTGACCTTGGCTGGCTTCAAAAGCAACAACCGGTGCTATTCAGAGCAGTGTAATTTACATTATCTGATCATTGTCAACAATACAATATTTCTACATAGCCCTGGTCATGAAGATAGCTGAAATAATGAATTTACATGAATAGTACTGGCTTGGGGTCTGCAGTAATGTTATTTACATAATTTCAGCTTTTTCTGCAGAAATCATGCAGAGTACTTATAGTTTATGAAGAATATGCTGTTGATATATGCCTGCTAAGAGTACGTCCTTCGCCACTTTACATGTTTATGGAGATGACAAACAAAACTCCTTAGTTGCTGTTCGTTGGACTGGAATTAGATTTACTTCAACATATTAAAGCAGAATATATGTGTCTTCACATACCAAAATATTACACATCCCTGTACTTGAAGCCCTGGATAGTAAAATTAGGTTTCTAAAGTAGTTTCTGATACTCCCAATATCATTTTACATTTTTATTTTCTAGGTCACTATAAATACTCATATCTTTGCCACTGGTCTTTCAAAATTACATTTATTATGATTTTATATTTGAGGGAAAATGCTCTTCTTGTTTCATTCAAAAGACAACATTCTCTGGACTTACAAAACTCATTAGATCCTATTTGTTTGTCTTTCTAAACCCAGGCATCTTTTGAGTAGGAAATGAAGTCTTTCAGGAGCAATTAAAGGCCATTGTCACCAAACTAGCCCTGCTTTCCCAAGGAAAATTATAGTAGTTCTAATAGAATCCTAGCGGAATAAGGCAGAGTGAATGGCTCAGTGCAAGAGTGATAGCTTGAGGCAAATGCTGGGACTTCGTGGATATTTTCCTACTTTTCTCCTACTTCGAGAATTCCCCATTCTCAAGGTCTGATCAAGTGACATTTCTTCTATTCTTAAACAATCCCTTAGTTCTTTGACAATGCTCTGGCTTTAATCCTTCTTGAGATAAGAAATGTGTAATTGTGACAGGAGGCATATTTGGGATGGAGCACGTACACTCCAACACAGGATCTGGGAGGGTTGTGAGGTTTGCTGAGCTGTAGCAAATGCATCCTAAACAAAGGCCTTTGAAAGTGGGATGTGCCTTTTCAAAGCCATGAAGAGCCCTGATGACTCCACCTTAACCTGCCACTCCATCAGCCATGAAAATGACTGTCAGAGCTTTTATGTTTTGGAAGCTAATTAGAAAATATAAACCTGATAGTGCTGTTTCTCTCATATCTATTTATTTTTTGTACTTGGGTGAATTCTGAGCTCATAAGGCATGCTCATTGATGCTGGAGTAAGATTCCTTATTAGGGAAGTGTTTTTATTTTCTCTACATACTACTTTTTTTTTTTTTTCCTCCGGTACCGGGAACCGAACTCACGACCTTGCGCTTGCCAGACAGGCGCTTTTTGCCACTGAGCTAAATCCCCAGCCCTCTACATACTACTTTTTAAACATCCTGGGGCCAGATGAAAATCTTTCTCTTCCGACTTCACTGAGCAGATGATTGTTCTGGAAAGCCAGCCTCCTTCCTTTCTCATGTTTTACTGATAAGAGGTAATCAAAACCTCATACATTTCTCTACAATATCTGAGTGAACCATGAGACTGAAGTATGTGTGAAATGGTATAAAGTGGTCAGATGGAATACAGTTTCAATCACATGACACCATGGCTTGACATTTGCAAAATATATATAGGCTGGAATTTAGTCACAAGGTAAGAATGAGGTAGAGGACAGGATACACTGTAGGCTCACATAGTGACAGAGGCAGGATCCCAAAATGTGTCTAAACTTGCTACTACCCACAGAATTTCATGCTGATCTTTCAGTCTTCTGAATGACCTGTAGGTTAGACATGGCTCTTATCTCAGTGCTGGTTTGCATCATCCCCTTTGGTTCAGTCGGCAGCTGATGATTTCAGAGCCCTGTGGCAGCTGATGATGTTCAGAGCCCTGTGGCGCCTTGTAGAATGTCACACTAGCTATAACAAATGAACTTCCATGCATAGAGGCAGATGTGAAGTGCATATGATGGCATTAAAGCCCTTGTTTTGCATACCTTGTTTCATATCACATGCGGGAAAATGATCTGCTTTAGGTTTTGTTGTATAAGATTAATTAACTTTGTTTACTGTGTGTTTGGTTGAATTGCATATCCCACTGGCATTAAAAACCCACTACCCCATGCTAGGTTTTGTCCCACCATCAAGCTAAGGTAGAAGAAGGACAAGGGATGTAGTTGGATCTGCAATGTCCCTTGCCAGTCCATGTATTCAAGTACCAAACTTGGCACTTTGGGAAGTGGTAGAAATGTTGAGAGGTAAGGCCTTGTGAGGTCTTCTAGTCCTTGGAGACCCTACCTGTTCCTCTTTCTTTTTGTTTCCCAGCCACCATAAGATGAGCAATTTTGCCTCCCCATGCTCTCCCTTCCAAGAAGGACTTACCACAGGTCCAAAAACTAATGGCCAATGTACCGTGGACTGAATCCTCCAAACTTATGAGCCCAAACAACACTTTTCTCTTTATAAGCTGATTATCTCAGCTATGTTGTTAGAGTTATGGGAAGCTGACTATCATAACAAGGGAACTAAACATGTCCAGAAGAAACGGTAGGGGTGGGAATTGAAGAAAAAAATGGGGGAAATAGATTACTTGTAGCTAAGATTTTAAAATTATTTTGCATTAGATTCACTCAGGATTTGCTAAAACACAAACACATGCCAGCCATGTATGAAATAGCATCCTAGACCCAAACAATGGATGATCTGGTTCTCTGGGCCTTGGGCAGGGCTCTCTGTACTTTTTACCAGCTCTCAGGTGATCTGAGGGGAGCTGGTCCATTGACTGTCCTGTGACAAATACTGACTTGGAGTTGCTTCCTGTACTAGGAAAGAACTCAGACATAGGTTCTCAGCTGCCTGGGTTTGGCTAAAGCATAGACCATAGGTTAAGTTTCTCAACTTCCTTAAGCTTTATTTTGCTCATCTATAAAATCACTACAATGGTACCCTTCTGAAATATGCATTGGTGTATGGGGTGAGAATGAAATACATACTGAATGTTGACATTAAAAATGATTACAGTAAAAGACAGATTGATATGAATCACTTTCCTGCTCACTTTGAACAGACTTATTCCATTGTTCTTGGTACTTTCAGAAGAAGTCCTGGAAGTCTTCTTTCCTGATTGTCTTTACAAGGTGTGATCAAAATTACAATAAATATTGTTCCCAAGGGCCAACCCCCCAGCAAAAAAGGAGGCTTGAAAAAACATCACAGTGTGTTCCCATCCAGTTTATTCATTAGCTCTGGCAATGTGCAACTTCTGGATCTTCCCCAAAGTCAACAGAAAAAATGATAGAAAACATTTTGAATTGATTCAAGGCATTGAGGAAACCAGGATAGCTCAATGAAATGCACTCAGGAAAGAGGACTTCTAGAATTGCTTCAGAAAGTGGCAAGAATGATAGGAGAAGTGTGTTTAAAGTGTTTGTAGTGGGTATTTTGAGAGGATTAATGGCAATTTGCCTTTTATTTAATAGTTTACAGAAAAATTAAACATTCACCATATATTTTGATCACATCTAGTAAGTCAAATAGCAGTACCTGGCTGGATATGTGATAGGAGCTCAATACATCACAATGACTATGAATATTTTTACCACTGTAGTATTTTTAAAAAACATGTCCAAAGAAGTGCTAAAGTGACTTAAATATTAGAAAAACTATAAAGCAGAAAATGGGAGAGTAGAGCCAAGGCAATAGAAGGAATTTGGGACACTGGGAGACAAACTACAATCAAATAATTATGCATTTGTGTCTGCAGCATTGTAGTTTTTAATCTCCGTGACAGTTTTCTCTTTTTTGTTTAAAAAATATCATGAGAAACTTCTTTAATCCCTACAATTATACACCAGTAAAAATCTGGGTGGGATATTTCTATTTTAAAATTTCCCCTTACCCATATAATGTATTATACTGAAAGACTACTTTATTGTTTCAAAAACGTACAGTGGTACCTCGGGTTTCACAAACTCTATTCATTCCACGATCTTGGAAAGGATGAACACATATGTGTTTGTGCTTGTGCAGAAAAGATGGCTGTAGTTCTACTCACAACCCATGTGAAGTTTGCAAAATTTTGTCAAACGCTTCTGTTTGTGACCTAAACTGTTTGCAAACAAAAGTGTTAGTGAACTGAGGCACCACTGTACTTGAAGAAGATAGTGACCATAATAAAGGAAAAAACACCAGGAATATATGTTCTGAAACCCAAGCTCTGTACAGTGGAAGAAACACCTGATACACACTTCCATGTTTCAGAACAGGATTCAGTGGTATAAAGATGTAGGAAAGGAATCTTATGTCAGAGCGCTGGTGATGGTGGTGTTAGAGACAAGCCTGGCTTCATGGTTGTATGGCCTGTAAAGTTGTACCGGGGCTTGTGCTTAGAAGGAGCATATTCTTTTTAAAAAATATTCTCCTGGTATCATCTTGAGATTTGTACTAATTTTGGAACACAGGGATCCTACATTTTCATTTTATATAGTACTCTACAAGTTTTTTTTTTTCCTTTAAACTGACACTAAATGTAAATGAGGATGGCCACTAGGAGGGACATCATAGGTCATGGTTGAAGAAGCTCTTAGAAGGCTTTAAACATAGCTCTGGTTTGTACTCTGAAGAGTCTTTTCATTTACTTATTTTTTTTTTGCTGTGTGACAATCAATTACAAGTGAAGGGAACAAAGGGTGAAGAAAAAAGACCAATGAGAACTGAGGTCATTGTGGCACTTAGGTGAGAGACGATAATATAAGGAATAGATGGTTATGGAAATGGAATTCTCCAAGCCCTAGAAAGAACACCACTGATATATATTTTGGAGGCAAAGCCAATAAGACTAAAGTTTAACAAAACAACAACAACAAAAGCAGTGATATGATAAACTTCATCTGCAATCCAGAGGTTTCTTCTTGTCAAGCTAAAAGAAAGGCTCAAGGAAACATGTTAGTGAAAACAATTTGTTCATAAAATTCTTGGTCCTGACCATGGCAGCTTTTGGGCTGAGTGCCTAATGACCAATATAAGGTCTGCTGAGCGGGTTTCAGACCGACTAAAGCCATCCAGCAATGAACCTTGTACATGGGGTCGGAGGAAGAACCTAACTTGCAGCTGTAGCCTAAAGCCACCAATGGCAGCAATTATTGATGGTCATCATTTGTCTCAGTTTCGTAGCAGGCAGATGACAATGAATGTATGCAGAACAAAGAGACCAACACTGAAATAGGTATGTGAGTACAAACGTGTCAAAAGACCACAGCAGAAAAAATTGCTCACTGTTAAATGGTTCTTTTCCGGGCTTCATTTGTTGTCCAGATTAATATGGGCAGCATTTAAGTATTTATAACGGTTTCTTCTTTTTTATATTTTATTTGGCCCTTGAAAATTATTACAAAGATGAATTTCATGGTTGTTACTGATAATTCAGTTCCGTAATTAATTTTAAACTAAACATGACCTACTGCTATTTCTTTAACTAATGAGAACCCTTGGAATTTACACTAGCCCATTAATCAGTATGACTGTGGGATACATGCTAGGGCCTCATGTTCTCACAGCCACAAAGTCAACAATCCCTTCAAGTGTAGAACGTCAGGCTTGGACTTATTTTATCCCAACCCTTACTGACTTTAATCATGTTTTCTGAGGTGCCATTATTTTTCTTTAATTTCTTGAGATTATTCTGGTCTTTGAGCGGAGGGTGTCACATGGTGTTCAGATAATGAGCTTCTATTGTAGTGGCCCCATGGTGGGCTTTTGTCGTTGTTCCATTAAAATGGAAAAAGCTATGTTGGCCATTCTTACATGAAAAATGGTCCTGCAAATCTCTGCTGACACTTTGCAGTTAACAAGACTAGAATCCTGTGTTGAAATGAAAATGGATTCCTCAGTGCTCACTGCCCGCCCATCCACTTCCCCTTCCAAACAGCTGAAATGCAGCATTAAGGTTTTTATATCACTCCTGCCTCGCTGTGCTTTTGCAATGCTATATTGTCAATGGACGGCGTGAACAGAAGGGGAAGGAAAGTGCATAAATTCCCTCAAAAATAAGATAACAAAGTAAAGTAAAACTGCCTTTCATTAGAAGTGAGCCTCTTTGTCTGTTTGCGTGTGTCAGTTAAATACAAGGCCTCAGAAAGGCACTGGCCAGCAGACAATTTTGTTTAATTTGTGTATTCAGTTGGTCTTAGAATCCACTTTAAAACTACATAAATATTTTTCTTGGAAATGCAGATACTTCCTGTATTTATGAAGAAAAAAATAAATGAAAGCTCCGCTTGTTTTGACCATCCAGACGTGGACTGGAAGCCCTGTGAGATGGAGCAAACAATGAATTGGACTAGCCAGGGGCTTCACCCTGTAAGTGGCCGTGATCTCAGTGAGTAAAATCTGCCTTCCCCCAGCCTCCGTGTCTCTGGTTTTCTTTTTATACTCATTTATTTATTTTTTATTGGTATATGTTTGCAGTGCATATTTACATGCCTTGTGTGGAGTTGGTGCATGGAGATAACACATCTTAATTCCTTTTTACATCCCCTTCCCTGCCCCTTCCTCCATCTCTCTTTTTTGGTACGAGGAATGGAACTCAGGGCCTCGCGCTTGCCAGGCAGGTGTTTGTGCTGCTGAGCTACATCTCTAGCCCTCTCCCTCCATCTCTTAAGATCTATCTCCCTACTTATTAGCTATCTTTCATTTTGCTCTTTATTTATAATTTGGGTTTCTCATATAAAAGAAACTACGTGATACTTAAATTTGTGTGTCTGATTTATTTTACTTAACATTATAGTCTCAAGGTGCATCCATTTTCTTACAAATGACTTAAGGTGATCTTTCTTTATGGCAGTGTAGTACCCATTGATATAAATACATTTTCTTTAACCATTCATTTGTTGATGGACATATAGGCCATTTCCAAGATTTAGCTATTATGAGTTGTGCTGTTATTGATATGGGTATACATGATGTCTTTAACTCTCTAGAGAAGATACCCAGAAGGGAAATATGTAGGTCAAGTAGAATTTCTCTTTTTGGTTTTTGGAGGAAACTCTATACTGATGTCCATAGTGGTTGAAGTAGCTTACATTTCCACCAACAGTGTAGAAGGGATTGCTTTCCTTGTGTCCCATAAATTCTGATATGTTGTACTTGCATTTTTGTTTAGTTCTAGAAACTGTCTTATTTCTTCTCTGGTTTCATCTATAACTCATTGATTATTTAAGAGTGCATTGTTTAGTGTCAATGCATTTGCATAATTTTTGTGTTTTCTTTTGCCATTGATATCTAGTTTCATTGCACTATAATCTGATAATATCCATGGCATAATTTCAATTCTTTTGCATTTACTTAAGCTTGCTTTATTACCCAGCCTAGCATTATGTCTGAAATATCAAATAGTGATATGAATACTAAAGTTTATTTTACTTTAACCATTTGTCACTATCAGGAATCACTTCTTTCATTTCTTGTGTTTTCAATATTTTAATGGGTTTTTTGTATGCTTATTTAAAACTTGGTTTTATAATTTTCCCCTATATTCTCACTTTCTTCCATATTAATTCTTTTTCTTTGCCCTCTGGAAAGCCTTCAAGGCAAAAGTAAATGTTTGTCCAAAGGAACTTAATTAAAGGTTTATTGATTTTCCCTCACATTAACCCATTATCTTTCTGTCTTTAGGTTGTTTATAAACCTACAAACATGTATTTAAGTGTTTACAGTCACAGAGTATGTAAATAATTATTCTAGACTCAAGAAAACACATAATCACAAAATGAGTTGGTTGTTGGTGCATTTAAAGATATTTGATTTTTCTCTTCGAGTAAAAAATGGCACAAAGAAATGTAAACATAGTGTACAGTGTACGTATCCATCACATAAACTTAGGCTAATTTAATCCATCCATTCATCCACCTATCATTCTCCGTAACAAAAAATATGGAGGTCTGTAGCTTAATGGCAACATCTGTTAATCCTGAGAATGATTTGAACTGCAGTACTGTAACTTCTAGAGTTGCCATGTAATTTTATTTTTGACTAAATAATGCTACCTTTTCCTATCAAGCTAGCCCACAAAGTCTAAGCTTTGAAGGGCCTAATGAGCTACATAGTTTACAGAGTTATATAGGTCTTAAGAATGATTTCCTTAAAGTCTTGTCAACATTATTTCAACATCACCCTAATGTATTCTTGTAGACCTGCTGGTATTTTTCTGAATGTATTTCTAATTTCCCTTAATAAAAAAGGCAAAAGAAGTGTCACAGAAATTGACTACTGCAAAGTATTTACTCAAGTAGTTTTCTGTTTCTTCTAGTTATTGTTCCATAGAAAATAGGATTTGTGCTCAATCTTTAAAACACATTAAAAGAAGTTGTGATTAAGGCTTTCTATCTGGTGTGAGGTACTAAATGTGGTCACATGGATAAAGACAGAAATTATAATGAAAATCATCAGACTGGGAAATGTGAGTTAGTGTTTTATGTGTCAGAGCTATAGTTTGAGAAGATGAAAAAGTTCTAGAGATGGATAGTGGTGCTGGTTACACAATAATTGGAAGTTACTTAATGCCACAGAGCCATATATTTAAAATGGGCTAAAATAACAAATTTATGTTATGGATGTTTTGCCAAAACTAAAAGAAAAACACCACCTACATCTATGTTTTAGCTCTAGACTGATTTCTTTATTGTCAGTATAGAACACTTAGTTCAGATCAGGTTGTAAAATTTTTTTGTTTTTTTTTTTTTTTGGTTTTTTGGTTTTTTTCCTGGTACTGTGAATCAAACTCATGACTTTGCGCTTGCCAGGCAGGCGCTGTGCTGCTGAGCTAAATCCCCAGCCCTTGGTTGTAACATTAATATCCCAGATATTCAAGCTGATGCATGATAAAATTCCTCAGAAATAAAGAGAAATTACAGCCTAAAAATTTAGTAGCTTAATATTTTCTTAATAAGTTTATAAAATCTGAGACTGTAAACACAACAAAATTTGATGTATAGTTTTATCTCTAGGGTCATGCTGACTCAGAAATACAGTATCAATAATATATACAGTTTTAAACTTTCTAGTTACCATGTTTAAGCAAGTAAAAAGAAATAGGTGAAATTAATTTTATTAATACATTTCAGTTTATCACACATGCCTACACTATTGTCATATCAATTACAACCAATACAAAAATTTAATTAGATATTTTGTATACTTTAGTCAGACAAAGTCTTGGACATTTGTATATATTTACAGTTGAAAGCATGTCTCACTTCTCACTTTGGATACAATATTTTTATAGGATTTTTTTGTGGTGTTGGGGATCAAATCCGTAGCCTTATTTATGTGAGGCAAGTGCTCTACCACTGAGCTACAGCTCTAGCACCAGGGAAATTATTAATCTGTATTTACATTTCATAAAATTCGTAGTTGAAAAAGTAGATTTTTATACCTAGTGTTATGAAAACCCAGTTTTCCAGCAACTGCATTGAATATATATGAGTATGTAATAATATATATATGTAATAATATATGTAATAATATATATATATTATCCTTTAACATTGCATCCATATTGAGAAAACTAGTTCATTTCTTTTTAACAGAACTGATTTAACTTCCACCCCGTATGACATCAGTTTCATATTTGTGTATGTTCAAATTAAATGGATTCACCAATCTATGGCCTATTCTGGGTGATAAGTATCATTTTTAAAAGATGTAACATAAATGGAAAAGCAACTCTAAGTTTTTCCAATATCAACAAAATATCCCTCAAATTTTTCTTGGAATTTTTACAACTAATTTTATAAAGTTGGCAATTACAATGAATATCTTCTGCATATTGATTCATATTAGAAAATGTATAAAATCATCACTATGGATTTGTACTTTGTGAAGTTTATGTTTTAAAATAAGTTCTTATACTTGGGGCACAAATAAGCTTTTTGAAGCTCAAAATTCAGTCCATTCATATATAGTATAATGTTGGTGAAAAGCATAAATAATTCTGCCATTTTAAATTTTTGATTATTAAATGCCTGAACACATTAATTTTCTTTTATCAAAATCTTCTAGTTAAATCTTCATAAAGTTCTTTCATGACTCAACAAATGAGTTGCAAATTACATAAGATCATTAAAGAAAATGATCATTAGAGTCATTGCTTTTTATTACTATCAGTTGCTCTCTAAACTGGCAGTGAATACTACCATGCTACATACATGCTAGCATTCACTGCCAATATATATATATATTCAGTCAATGAAAATAGATTTTATTTTATTTTTCTGCGGTACCGGGAACCAAACTCAAGACCTTGCGCTTGCCAGGCAGGCGCT
Source organism: Chinchilla lanigera (assembly GCF_000276665.1). Classification (NCBI taxonomy): domain Eukaryota; kingdom Metazoa; phylum Chordata; class Mammalia; order Rodentia; family Chinchillidae; genus Chinchilla; species Chinchilla lanigera. Next base: position 14,605,679 of record NW_004955421.1, on the reverse strand, counting down.
TTTGCCGCTGAGCTAAATCCCCAGCCCCGAAAATAGATTTTAGATTATGCTTTCAAAGATTATATTTTAGAAAGCTGAACATAAATACTTTCAATATGAATCTTACAGTATAGCAAAGCAATAAACATATCATCCTCTTGCTTTAAAGTTGCATTAACTTTGGATTTTTGACTTAACCTACCTGGAATACCACCTATCATAATAGAAGCCATTTTGTCACATATAATTTAAATTCTTCTTTGGAAGACATGAAAAGTTGAAAACTGTGTAGCAGCTTTGACATTGTTGGTGTGATTTGACATTTCTTAGTAAATTTGGAAGTCTTTGACACAAAATATACCCAAAATACTAATGGTAGTGTATCCTGTACAACTCATTTAAAGCTAAAATAATTACATTTTTTTTTCATATTTTGAATCATTGGCTCCTTGAGGTCATTAGGAAAGTTTTGCATTTTGGAGTTCATTGTTCACTAGATTAATAGAATTTTTTCAGGCTTTGGCTTTTTGCATGATTTTCTAGCATAATTCTAATAATAGGTTTTAATTTCTGTACCATGTTACCAACTAAAATAGTTATATTTGTGTGTGTATGTGTGTGTGTGTTTAGCAAATGAATCCAAATAATTTATAGTTGGTCAAAATTACAGCTAGATCCTGTTAAAAATGTGTCAAGTGTATTTATGAAACATTTAATCTGAATTTTAAGTGATTAATTTCACTAATTCTTTTTTTACTTAGGTGAGGAAACTTATTACTGAACAATGTTTTATAATGGACTTCACAACAGAATGTACATAAAAGTGATAAATTCAATCATGGAGCATAACTTCTGAGAGCTCAGGGCAAGAAAGTTTGGAAGTTAAATTTAAGTTTCAGAGTAAATGTTCTTGGTTTAATCAGTCATGTCTATCTTGGGCATGGAGTGGGAGAGGTAGCAAATATACCATGTATCTATTTTGAAAAATCACCCATCTGGGACTGAGAAGTCTAACTGCTTCCTAGGGTAAAGCAGTCTAACTGCTTACCTTGGACGGATTACTTACATTTGCTGTGTTGAAAATTAGGTAAACAAACTGCTTTATAAAGAACTAAAAATTCTCCATGACCCAGATAAATCACTGTTTTTCTCCATCTTTATTTTCTTCAAATTATTTGTTTTATCTTCTAAATTCCTTTTTCTGCTTTTTCAAAATCTGCTGCTCATGCCATGGCTTCTATCTGCTGGGGTCCCACTTGTAATCGGCAGCATGCTTGCATCACTCTTTGATTTTTCCCTACCAATTCCACCTCTCCGTATTTCTCAGAGGAAATTCCTAAGAGTAGTGGTGGTCAGCCTAATGTGTCAGTTATATATTCCTGAGCCAATCATCTGTGCACAGGCCAGATGGTAGAAAACATGGCTATGTGGCCGCAGTGGGTCTACGTAGGATGGGTGCCCTTAGACAGAGGTGAAGGAAGATCAGAAGGTTTCAGTTGATAACTGAATATAGGAGTTTAGCATAAGAAAACCAGAACTCCCATTCTGATACATTGTTAACTAAATCTCTTCAAAGATGTAGAAGAACTTTCAAAGTAAGGAGAGAGATTTATGAACAAGGAATTCTTTTTTTTTTTTTTTTCTTTTTATTTATACAGTGTGGGAACTTCACACTGAGCTACGCCTCCAGCCCTTTTTTGGTATTTTCTTTTGAGATGGTTCTCACCAGTCATTAAGTTACCCAGGTTGGACTTGAACTTTCTATCTTCCTGCCCCAGTCTCCAAGAGTACTAGGATTATGGGCATGGACTACCATACCTGGCTTTTCTTTTTTTGGTGATGTTGCTGGGGATGGAACCAAGGGTATGCGCTTGCTAAGTATGTGCTCAACTGCTGCCAATCAGTTGAAGTTTCTTTTGTTCAATTTCTTTTGCTCAGTTCTGATAGAAATCATAAATCAGTAAAGTGCAGCTCTGCTAGTGGCTCCATGCTTTGAGTGCCAATAGGTCTCAGTCCTTAATATCACACTTTGGGGCTCTGATATTATCAGTTGAAATCAGTTAATGCCAGACAGTGCTGGTCAACACTGCTAGTTGTTGGTGTCTGCTGGTGGTGGACAGTTCTTGATAATGGTTGATATCCTTGGTCAAAACTACTGGTTGCTGGTCTCTATTTCTGATCTTCCCAAGCTGCTGGTCTCTGGAGCTCTTTACGACTAACAACCCCAAGTGTTTATTGCTCTTTCTAAAGCAAGCATTCTTGGCTGGAGATGTAGCTTAGTGGTAGAGTGCTTGCCTAGCATGCACAAGGCCCTGAGTTCAACACCTACTACCACTACATACATACCTACATACATACATAGGATAAATCAACTACTCTGTCCACACTACTCAGGATAAGAATCCTAAGTATATTTACAGGACTACTTTGAAGGATTTATTTGAGCAGAACCTATGCTGTGCCACATTTGTGGGTAGATGTCAGTGCACAAAAGAGCCCTCCTATACCTATCCCAAAATTGTTAGGACCTGTGCTTGATTAGTCCATGCAAATCTGCTTATTTGTCCAAATTCAAGGCTGTGATTCATTCATATTCAAACTTGCTGGTTGGTTCGAATTGGTCTACATATCAGCCTTTTGATCCAAGTCTATTAATAATGCATGTTCAATTCTACTGCTATTGGGAGCTGGGAGAAGCTATGAGGAAGCTGTTGGAAGCTGTTGGGAAGCTGTTAGGGAGTGCTGGTTCTCTTGCGCTATTCTGCTGGAGGACTTTGTCATGCTGGCTTTCCTGATGGACTTGGCTGTTCTCATCAGAGGAGGAGCTTGGGACCTCATTGTCTCAGAATGGCTATGGTTCGCTTTCAGAGAGCTCTGGTCCTCACTTTGAGCATCACTTCCTGGCTTAGGAGGGAAAGATGGTGCACTGCTCAGTCTCCTGAAGAAGCTTGTGATGTTGGCTTTCCTGATGGGAACTTGACTTTCTTCATCATCAGAGGAGCTTGAGACCTCACTGTTGCTGAAGATAGATGTGGCACTTTTCTGGGGAGCTCTCCTCCTTAGAACATCACTTCCTGCTTCCAATTCAGATCCATCAGCCTGCTAGCACCAATCCTTCATCCTGCTGGCACAGACTTTCTAGCTTCCACCACTGAGTTTTGTGCCTTCCTTCCCAGCTCAGATCCGTGAAACAGGCCTGCATGAAACACTGTCATGAGCTCTAGGCCTCCAGTTTAAAGGCATTGTTATTGGCTCTGGGTCTTCAGCTGGACTCATGCAGGGTATTGCTATGGGATCCAGGCCTCAGCTGGATTCTTTGGTCTTTAGTGTGTGGACAGATTTCCTACACTCTTGTATGTGACTCTTTGGGTGACTATTATAAATAATCTTATAAAATATGTGTCCTGTATTATATTGTTCTCTTTGAAAAACCCCAAACTATAACACAAGTTGTCCCAGTCCTTCCTTAGAGGACAATGAGGGAGCCAAGGGAAGCAAGAGAAAGGGGTGTGACAGCTGTTGTCCAAGCCACACCCTGCTCTGGTTGCCATAGAAAAAAAGCAAAGAAGTAATGTGGTTCTAGTCTGTTTTACTACCACTGGGCTATATCCAAATCCTCCTCTGAAGGATAAGCCTTTTAGCCCAATATAAGAGAAAAAGAAAACAAGGGCTTTAATACTGCTGGTACCCATCCCAATAATCCTGTCCAAATTAGTTCTTGCTCTTCTGCCATTTTCTGTCTAGCAGAACTGCTCACTGTAATATCCTTCACCTTGTCTCTTGCTGTACAGATACCTTCTTTGTCAGTAAGCTTCTGGCCAGCCTCCCTGCAGGCAATGCTCCCTCTGCTGATTTGGTCCATGCACATGGAGAACACTGTTGTTGACCCTCTGTATCTGTGTGTCCCACATCTGCAGATCCAATCAGTTGCAGATGGAACATGTTACCCCCAAAATTTTCTTTTGTAGTGAACTTATACAACACTTTTGCTTGCTGTTATTCCCAAAATAATGCAATCCAACCATGTACATTGCATTTATATCATGTTAGGTATTGTAAGTGCTGTTGATATGACTTAAAGTTTATAGGATGTGTGTGTAGATTATATGCAAATGATACACCATTATATAAAAGATTTATTGGCAGATTTTGGTATCCAGGGTAGAGGTTCTGGAGCCATTCCTCTTCTGAAACTGAGGGACATCTGTATTTTGCTTAAATGTGATTCTTGAGTCTATCTTTCCACCTCCCAGAGCTAACTTATGACTCTAATCAATTACATGTGATAAATAAATATTAAACTTCTGATGTGCTTGATACTTTGGAGAACAGCAATGTGAGAAAGACATCTGTCCTGCCCTCCAGGGAGACCCAGTCTAGAAGGAGTCTTATGACTTGTAACTGAAGTTCAGTAATACAGAGGAAAACAAGGTATTCTGAGAAAGTAGTATTTTTTCAAAAAATTATGAGTATTCAAAAAAGAGGATAAAGAGTGTTACTTCAGTAAAATGTTTAACATCTCCCTCTGCACTATGTGGCTAAGGGAAGCCCTGATTTACAGCAACTGGTGATTTCCATAATGTAAATATTCCCATCATACCTAAGTTCAAGCTATCAATGTGAAATTATTGAAGACAGCATGGGGAAGAGATGAGTAATACCAACCATTATATAGTGTTTTGACCATGCAGATAGAATACACACACATAATCTGAAGAACAACAGATAGTACTAAAATGCAGTAAACTAATGTTTGTGCACGAGGTAGCTAAGATAATTGTACTACTAATTTCTATTAGTTTATTGAAAGGAACAGTTAGTGCTTATATTGTTTGACCAATTTTGCATGCCTATATCTGGTAATCTGAGCAACTACTCTGAAGATAACTATGCAATAAAGCAGCCATTGTTAATTTCCTACCATCTTGGTTTGAAATTCTGTATCATTTTTACTGTTTTTGTTTTTCTGTTTTTAAAATAAACAACAAAATAAAATGTCATAAAATAATTAGAAAACATTTTATTTTTAATAGTGTGTTTAACAGTTGACTTTACAAATTTCACAGTTGATACTCCCTTCTTGCTTCTCCTGTCTTGTCTTGTCTTTTGTTCTCCTCCTCTCCCCTCCTCTTTCCTCCTCTGCTTTCTTCCTCCTCTGCCTCTTCTTCCTCTTTTCCCTCCTCCTCCTCCCTCTGTCCTTGCCTCATTCACTTTCTCCTTCTCTCATTATTTCTCTGTACTGGAGATTGAATGCAGAACACTGAACTACACGTTTTATACTGAGTCAGAGACCAAGTTGCTCGGGCTGGCCTCAAATGTGCACTCTTCCTGCTTCCTACACCTGGGATTACAGATGTGCACAGTGCCTGGCAACAGGGACTATTCTTGAGCAAGTTCAAAGCTACTCCTGGACACCACGACACAAAGGGCTATGAAAATTCTAACTCTAACAGGAGAATGGGCTAGATCAGAAGAAAGCCGCTGTGTTCTTCAGTTGAGCTGAAAACATATGTGGGATTTAGCTTGTGAATATTGTGGTGGAGAGGAGAGGCACATTTTCACAAGAGAGAAAATCAGGAAGAGGAAGGACAGACAGAAACGTTGGACACAAACAGAATCAATGAGTAAAACATTTCAAATCAATCACAGCTACTGAAGTAACACTAATTTTCATCTCCAAGCCACCGGTTCTGAGCCAATGACAATGATAACAGCAACAATCATAACAACAGCTAATATTTTCTGAATGATTTCTCAGTGCCAGGTACAGTTGTCACTAAGGAACCATTTGTTAGCTCTTCACAAACTTTCCGGTTTCCTTATTTACCTTGTTGCTGAGCAGCCACCACCCATCCTGGGTGAGGCCCTTCCCCTCTCGGCCCCTCCTTTCCTTCTCTGCATTGCCTTCCCCACCACAGCACAAACCGACATTTGTCACTGAGTGGCAAAAACCCTCTACCCAGAATAAGGAAGTATTTCTCTGCATCCATGACTCAGACCCATGAAAAGAGCACATAGATGACCCCCATCTTTCAAGAAAGATGGGAAACAATCTGTGTCTTTGGAGAAGTTCAGAGGATTCTGTGTTTAAAGTGGAACTATCTGACCTGTTTTATTAATTTACCTTCTGCTGGCTCTCATGGGTACGCAGGGAATGGGTGCTATGTCAGTGCGCAAGATGGTCCCATCAGCAAGCAACAAGATAGAAGATGACAGGTGCTGCAGTCAAGGATTTGACGTACATAGAAATATTGCAAATTTAAAATATATCAAAAAATTGCAAGTCATTGGAACTTAATATGCACCAGAGTGGCTGTGAGATAGTCTTCTTGTGTATGAGTTCTGAGCATCTGGCATTACAGAGAAAGACCTGATTTTGTTTCTTTCTACCAGTTTCCACACAGCTGCCTTTTAGAAGGCAATCTCATTTCTTATAAGTACAAGTTTAAAAAGTAGAGGAGCACGTCACCATATTGTTATGCACACTCCATGCATGATAGGAAACTGACCTCCCAAAAAAGTGAAAGCGAAGAGAAGACGGATGATATCTCAAATTCGGCAAACCTAGTGATTCTGTTTACATGTGAAAATATGTTTATTTTGGCATAATCCACCTGTTCTCAACTTGAAAGAGAAGTCTGCTTAGGGAGAAACAATTTCTATGGCTTTAATTTGAAATTTGTTTCGAGGAAGTATGAAATCTGCAATTGGAAGGGAAAAGAGAACACATTTGAGGGTTACTTAAGCCTTCTAAAGATTACATATCACACTCATGATAGGTGCCAATGTTAATTGAGAAATTCTATAGCTAGAAACACTCCAGTGAAACAACATAACTTTCTAATTACAACAGTAAATTTGTGCATGTGTGTGTGTGTGTGTGTGTGTGTGTGTGAGTAGGGGAGATTAACTAAATAGTGGCTTATTTTCTTACAGTTTGTAGTTCGCTAGCTCCTACAAAACACCCAAAAAGCAAATATTCTTTCCTTTCTCCAATAAGATATACTGAATTCATCAACAGTATTTCATATGAAAGATAAGCCAAGTTCTTTGTGAAGAGTAATATGAGGGATAGGACTTCAGAATAATGACCCCTCTCCCACTCCTGCCAATAAACAAGTCAATAAATAAGTTTAGCGAACTCAATTTCCCCTAATTTATAGTCAGCCTGTTTAAATTATTACTATTTGGCCAGGATCATTTCATAGGGGTTTAATTGTGCTTGTAAATCAAGTTTCTTTCAAATTCATTTCTTTATTCATTTCATTTCCCTCCCCCATGTCTCATTTTGCATATGCTCCAAACATATCAATAATTTATGCCACAAAGCTTTGTTTTCTCCTTTGTAACTGCACACATGTTCTGCATTGTGTCGTGATGGCAAAGGAAATGTGTACATTGAAAAGAGGTCTTGAATTTTTAATGAAAGTTGGTTGGGACCAAATGGCATTTTGAAGATCTTTGAGAGAAGAACAAATCTATTACTTTAAAAAGGGTTTCAGAACAGAATAAAAGCAAGAATAGTATATGCACTAACAAAGATAAGATTTGCAGAGCGTGTTTTGTTTATTATGAATGAGTTAAGCATCTGTACATATCACCTAATCCTCACAACTCCATGGCAAGGCAGGTCTCCTCACCCTCATTTTGTAGATTGGGGTTTGAGGCTCAGCTGCAAAAAGTAACTTACTCAATGTCACATGGCTGGAGAGTAACTGAAAGGGACTGCAGCTCAGGCCTTTAGAACTCAAAGCCCAAATAGCCTTCACATGTAATCCCTTCTGTAGCTGTCTCATACTTGGCCCACATTAATTTAGCTAAGTCTGTTTTATTTTAGCTGTAAGGTTAGAACTAGAAGCTCCAACTCTTTCTTTTAAACAGGGTCTTACTGTGAGGCTAAGGCTTGCTTTTAACTTGCTATGCAGCCCATGCTGACCTCGAATTTGTGATTCCTCCTACCTCAGCCTCCCAAATTCTGGGATTACGGGCATGCACCATCACATACAAATTTTAAAAATTAAAATATTTTTCATTTTATCTACCCACCTCTATTCTGCATGGCTCTTAACTGACTACCAGATTTAGTGGCAAACCCAACGGCCTGATAGAATGTGTAGGAGAAAAGGAAGAGGAAAAAGAACTCATGCATACTCTTATTTGTTGAAGTGCGGTGTGAGATCTTGCTCAGCTGGTATTAAGTTAATGGTATTATTATCCACTCAGTGTTTATCAACTTTGAACTGTATGTCATATTAGGGGTCAGCAGAGAGTGGCCCATGGATTAGATGTGTTCCATTTCCTGCTCTTTATCAATAAAGCTTTATGGGAACACAGCTCTGTCCATTCACTGTGTATACTCTGTGGCTCCTTTTGTTTTCCTGAATAGTTGAGATAGGTATCATCATTTAGCCTCCAAGGTGAAAAAAATACTCTCTTGTCCTTTGTAGAAAACATCTGTTATTCCTGTCTTAGATAACGATTAAAACAGATACATCCCCTACCCTTATGAAGTTTATAACCTTTTGAGAGAGAAAGATCTTCAAAACTCTGATACATTCTATGGTATTAAAGCACAACAGAGTGAGGAATAGACTTCCCTGTGCTCATCGTTTGCCACTAGTTCTTGAAAGTCAATCCATTGTCCCTTACTCTTTCATATTAAAAAAGTACTTCTTTCCTGGGATGACAAAAATTTCATTGTTCATACATTTATTAATGAGTTCACGTAGAATGAATACATACTGAGTTTTGTCCATGTGTTGGACACTATCTTGGGCTCTGAGGATGTAGGAGTGAACAAAAGTTGGCAGTTGGTCTTCCATTTGTTAATTCTCTGGCCTTATTTCTTAATTGGTCCATGACCCAGTGCATTAATCAGCTTTCTGTCAAGGTGACAAAATACTAGACAATAACAACTTAGAGGAGGGAAAGTTTACTTTGGCTCACGGTTTTAGAGGTTTCTAAATGGCCAGCTGGTTCCATTGTTTATGTCTGTGTCAAGGCAAGAATATTGTGGTGGAAGGGTGTGGTGAAGGAAAGCATTCAGTGTATGACAACCAAGAAATAGAAGGAGAGAGAGCTCAAGAGGTAGGGACTGGAGGCCAGTTACAGTCCCTGAGGCCACACACCCATGATCTAATCCCTTCAGCTAGGACCCACTCCCAAGAGCCCATACAGCTATGAACCCATCAGTGGGTTAGTTCATTCAATGAGGTTTGCACCTTCATGATCTGATCACTATCTGAAAGCCCATCAGCTGGCAACCAAGACTTGAACACAATGAGCATTGTGGGGACAATTTAGATCTTAGCTGCAACCACCAGGAACTGAAGAATTCTATTTACTGGGCTCCACCAGCCTTTCAGGAGAGTTCAGAGTAGGGTCTGACTGTTTCTTTAAATGGTCTTGCATCCTCATCATGTTCCTCTTTTCAAATGGAAAGTTTGAATGGGTTTCTCTTACCTAGAAGTCTCCAAAACTTGGAGGTGAGAGACTAAGGCTGCTAAGTGAGCATTTGCCTTTCCAAACTTAACAGCTGGAGAAAGCAATTCAACAAGACAGTGGGAATGATTTTTATGTGGCTAACTAGGTTTGTTCCAGTTCTATTACTGGCTTTTTTCATGTTCCTTCTCTGTAGATTTTTCTCTTTTGATCTATCTTTAAGGAATTATCACTACTTCCCCAATGGGTTCTGGCTGTGTCCCAATTTCTTTTTTCCAATTTCCTTCTGCTCAAGTATCTTTGAATGTCCATTGCCACCATAACCCTAACAGTTTCCAAATTCTAGAACACATCAACTTCCTCCACCCTGTTCTACGTGCTCCACCAAGACTACACCCTTGGAGATAAACATGGATAAAAGATGCAGCTGAATCCACCTATACTGCTCACACCCGAGTATGGAAATAGCTACAGGGTTAGGTGGAGAGCACATTGTTAGAACATCCAGGTGGATCCTCTTTCTCTGTCCTTAGTCTAGCTCAGTTTATGATGTTAAGGACATGTCCTTCCCATCCCAGCTAACTCTAGCCTCTGTCTCTCCTCAATTTTGACTTGGTTCTCTGATATTTGGACTTGAGTTTCTGAACTTGATTTTTATTTTCTGGTTCTAAGTCTTCCTTTACCTTCTACTTTGTACCTGTCCTTAATCTGGTAAGGCTACTGTGCAATGAATAGCTATGGAAGAGGTATTGAATATTCAGTTTTTAATATGTTACAGTATTTTATTGTCCTCAAAGCAATCTTGTGAGATCTGACTACTATTATTATTAGTAGCATTACTATTAATTTTCCAGATAAGGAGGATACGATTGGGTTTAAGTAACTTGTACAAAGTTACTCAGGTTGTATACGGTTGGAGATAGAATTCCAAGAAGGTCTCTTTAGATCTATAGTACCCTAATGCTTTCTTCCCACACTGGAGAATTGATTTCTGTTCCTGTCTTTCCCACTTATACCACTTTGGGAATCCTGTTCTTGCAACTTACTTTAACAGCTCTGGAGACTTTTTGTGTACGTGGTTGGGTAGTAAATAGTTTCAGCTTTGTGGGACATGCAGTTCCTGTTACAGCTCTCTGGCTCTGTTGTTGTAGCTGAAAAACTGCCACAGACAATACCTAAGTGGTGGGGTGCAGCTATGTTCCAGTAACATTTCATTTATGAGCATTATAAATTTGGATTTCATAAAATTTTCACATGTCACTAATTACTCATTCTTTTGCCTTTTTTTCCAATCATTAAAAAAATATAAAACCATTCTTAACTCATGAGCTACCTCAAAATAGGCAGCAGGCTGAATTAGGTCCCTGGGTCATTAGTTTGCCAGCCTCTGTTCTATACCATATTATTTCACTTTGGATTTATAATTTTTCTGACTCAACCATTTGCTACCATTTATCGAGAGGTTACAGTCTGTCAGTGGTCTAAGTATTGTTATGTATGTGGTCTTCGCAGAAAACCCTTTAAAGGAGATGCTAGTACTATATCCATTGTATAGTTGACAAAAATGAGCCACAGAGGGGCTGGGGATTTAGCTCAGCGGCAAAAGCGCCTGCCTGGCAAGCGCAAGGTCATGAGTTCGGTTCCCAGTACCAGAGGGGGGAAAAAAAAAATGAGCCACAGAGAGGCGAGCTACTTTGCCCACGGTTGTATTAAGCTTGGAAATGGTGGCATTCATATTAGAACCCAGGCCTTCTGACCCCTGGGCTGGCATCTTAAGCATGAAGTTACGCTTCCTCTCTGGTTTCTATGAGATAATGTACATGAAGTGTTTTGAGAACCAGGAAGGGTTATATAAATATAAGTTAATAACTATCGTAATTATTCCCATTACATCTTCATCTAGGTTTCTGAAGGGATTGGATTGTAATCAAACTGATGTTAATCAAAACACAAACACTCAGGCATGCCATGGGATGGTATATATTTTTCTGTCCATCTTAGCATTAAACATTTGTAAGCATTGAATTTCCATCTCAAATAAGCAGTGAAGGGGCCTTCTTTTATGCAGTGTGCCATTTGCTCTCATCTCCCACAAGCTTGGCGTTATGCCCCGGTCCTAATTAAAACCAAAATGAAGCTGCAGTATAAGAAAGAAGTTGCATATCAATAAGGCTTGTGATTAAGTTTTGTAAAATTTTTTCACTCATTTCTTTCGGGTTCTCAAATTAGATAGCAGGAGAGACATGACTTAATTATTGAGAATACTTTGGAGCCAAATGGAAAATTATACTACTACTTAGTCAGATGCCAGAGTAATTAGAGCCCAATTATTTCTCTCATTTGGCACTAATGAATGAAGATCAATTAAAAAAATAATGTAACTGCGAATTGCTTTTATTGAGCAGAGAACTCCAAACAGCTGAAATTGTCTACTCTTTCAGTAATTGAAAGTAGTGAGTGACGGCAACCCCAAATGTGATTGTCTCTGTGTAATTTTAGAGCAATTTGATTCTGAAAAATCACGCAGATGGCCTTGTCTTGCGTTAGTATCAGTTCCTGGGTACAGCACACTTTCTTCCATGAGGAGAGTCAAAACATGGCTCAAGACATTTTATTTCCCCGGTGATAACATCAGGCTTGCTGGCAAGACTTTATCGTTGCTTCTGGGCAGGTCTTGCGTGGACTAAGATGGAATGTCTGATTCGCTTGGCTATTTCACTTTTCTCCTGATTAGTATATCCATTGCATCAAACGCATTCTGAAAGCAGCATTTATTTTACTGTAAAAATCTGATTGAAAGAGACATCTTCTTGATGAAAATTTTAGAGTCATTTTGTGGGGACATGGCAAGATACCTTGACGTTCAGAGTTTTCAACATCTAACTAAATAGCAGTCACTAAAACGATCTGACACTACTTTATTGTGTGTTGTTTTCTTTTTTTTTGGTAGCATCTATTTTTTGAGATGGGCAGTGTAAGAATTTCAATTCCTTAGGCTTGTTTGTAGTCTGAATAAATAACACCATATGGTAGGAAAAGGTTAGTCTTAGGAATCAAGTCACTTATAACAATGGAGTTCTGGGGCTGGGGATTTAGCTCAGTGGCAAAGCGCCTGCCGGGCAAACGCAAGGTCATGAGTTCGGTTCCCGGTACAGGAGAAAAACCAAAAAACAAAACAAAAAAAACAATGGAGTTCTGCTTATGTTGGGTAGTGGATCCTCTTACCCTGCTCAATGTGCATACACTTTTATGCACTAATTCATTTTACAACTCAGAGGCATATTTACCTACATTATTATATTATACCTTCAAACTACTACAGGAAATAGATTAAGCAGGTTTTGTCCTCTATATGCAAACAAAAAAAATGAAGCCCCAGTGCTTATAAATCCCCAAGCAGCTTACCGAGGGCTACAGAGCCCCACTATGATCTCTGTGATTGACACTCCTCGGGGGTGGGCAGTGTGGAACCTGCCTACTCATAGACACTCCTTTGGACTTCTAATTCAGTTGAGAAGGAAATGAGAAAGAAAAAGTAAAAGTCCAGAAAGAAAAAAGAAAAGAAAATTCTGAAATGCATATGTAATAATGCAGGCAAACTCTAGGGTATTTTTCTTTCGGCATTTCCCCAAGTGGCAAAGAATTGGGTATGGCTAAGTTCTGAATCAGCTGCATTCACCGGTGCTTGGCAACGTGGCTGGGCAAGGGAGACATGGAAGAGCAAACCTGGTGACCAGGCCCCACACTGCGACTGTGCAGTTGCACTAAGGTGGGAGGCCCAGAGACGGGAAGTCAAACTCAATGGCCAAGTCTGGCTTTTGCCTTTTTGCCTCCTCACCACACTCCCAGCTATCACAGATTTCTTAGTTAAACTCTGCTCACTCCTGGCAGCGCCTACCACAAGTATATGTGTAGGCAGAATGACGAGTGTCTAGCTTGGGCCTCCCAGCAGCCGGGCCTATTAAGTTACCACCACAACGTTAGGCCGTCTATGTGGTCCTGGAGGTATGGGGATGGGATTGGAGGAAGGTGACATTTTTCTTGTGTTTTATAACTATTGCAATTATCATTCTTCTTAATAATCCTATTATCACCTTGTAAATAGAGCTGTTAAAGTTCAGTGTGGTTTTCCTGGGTGCTGTCTGTTACAGGGATAACTTTAAGTGAGCACAGTTGTAACAGTTCACGTTGTTTTCTTTTTTTAGCATCCCTTCATTTAAAACCAAACAAAATATATTAAGAGCTCAAAAAATCCAGAACAGCCTGTTTTGTTGTTTTTATTTGTTTTTTTACAACTCTGAGGAATTTGCCTAACATATTAGGGCTGAAGGGGAGATCAAGGCAATCAGATCATGGGGCTGAATTTTGACTCTTCTAAATCATAGGCCTTTGGACATGTGGCTCTTTAAAAGCTTAGTTTTCTCATCACTAAAATGGGATAACTTTAAGTAACTTCTTCAAGGCATTCTTATAGCCCTCAGTATTCATCAGGTGTTACAGGCGAAGGGCTGTAATGTAATAGCTGACACATATCAATGCTCAGGAAACGTGAGCTCTAATTATTTCTGTCTTTAAGATGAACTTATCTATATCCTCAGGGAGATGTTGGAAAGTGATGTATTTTCCCAAAGGCGTGGGGAAAAGGAGGTGGAAACGGGAGCTGGGAAGCCACTGTAGCTGAAGTTGGTAGTCAGCTGTTCATTACTTAGTTTAAGTCCATTGTATCCTGCCATGAGGGGACCCCATACAAGGCATGGAAGACAGTGATGAAAAATCAACTGTCCCTGTTTTCATGGATCTTGCATTTCAGTGAGTGGAACAGAGAACTACATCATAAAGATAAGTACATATTAAAATATGTGCCATATAGGATCATAATTCAAGGTAAGAGAATGAGTAGATTTGTAAGTAGCAGATAGAGAGTCTGGGGATGAAGTAGTGAGGAGAGGGAACTGTTCTCTGATGGGATGACATCTGAACAAAGCTCTGAAGAGGAGAAGTAATCAACCACATGAATAAGTGGAGAATTGATTTCTGGAAGCGATCAGAGTAAGTGCAAAGGCTCTGAGGCAAGAAAGAACTCCCCAAAGCAGCATAAGAACTTTATATGTGTATAGCGGACAATGTATATTGGGTGGGACCGACCACTGATAGAAGATATGTCAGAAAGAGAAGCAGGCAGGCACATGCACCCGTGTAGACCAAGTTAAAGACTTTGGATTTTGTACTGGGTATGTGTGGAAAGCAAATGAAAGCGGGAGGAAAATCATCTGATGTTCATTTTTCAAAGATCTTTGCTTTCTGGGTAGAGGGCTGATTCTAAGAGGCAAGAGAGGATGCAGGGAGAATTGTTAGAAGGCCACTGCCTGTAACAGACAAGGGCACTTTGTACTTCAGCACCTGCAGTGAAGGATCTGAGGAATGATTTCGTTAGGCGTAAACTTGGAAGGTACCGTGGAAGGACTTGTTGGATGGGATGTGGGTGTGAGAGAAATGTAAAAGTAAAAAATTTATGGCTCTAAGATTTGGGGCCTGAACAAATAGGTTAATGATGGTGTTTTTTTTTGTTTTGTTTTGTTTTTCTCCGGTACTGGGAACCGAACTCACGACCTTGCGCTTGCCAGGCAGGCGCTTTGCCGCTGAGCTAAATTCCCATCCCCAATGATGGTGTTTTTGACTGAGGTGTGGAAGACTGAGAAACAACCGATGTGGATAATACCATCAAGAATTCTATCTGAGATGCTTGCACAAATGTCAAGGAAGCCATTGGATGCAGGAGATAGAACCGTACAGGAGTACTTTGGCCAGTGATACTCCCTTGGCAGGCGTTAGCATGGAGGTAGTATTCCAGATTTTAGAATTTTACTGTTGATTAACTCAAGCGTGAAGGTTCACTTGAGTCCTTCCCTCATATATATAATCTTTGGATCTTAGGTATTTCTAGTGTTCTAAATAACTTGGGAAAGCTTACTAAAAGTATCATTGTTGTATTTTTAAAGAAAATTCTACCTGCCTTTGATCACTTTCATCTATTAGTCTTTGTTTTGCCTAATTAAGGTACACATTTTTACTATGCCCTTCCCTGCTTTGCCAGCTTTTCTTACACAGGAGTATATAGCACTCCTAACACTCCTGGCTATCAACCCTGAACACACTGCATATCTCAGACCTTAATCTTCAAAACAATAGGAGGATGCAAACATGCAGACTGGTGCAAGGAATGTCATCATGAACGCTAGGAAGAAGGAAAGCAATTATGATGATTTGGTCTTGATGTAGCTAATTGGGGAATGCGCTGTCTATATTTGTAGTATTTCAGAGAGTTTGCTAAATGCAGTGAATCTGATCCTCTTTTAGGAAAAACGCACATCCATGTGCTCCCTGCTTGGAAATGCTGAAGAGGCCCCAGGAAGAGCGGGTATGGGTAGAGATGGGGAATAATGGCAGTCTTCAGTCAAAATTATGACTTGGTCTTGAAATTGTGATGGGGGCAGCTCAGGGCTATGTTACTTATAAGCAACCAATCTGAAATCTTACTGTAAGCAAAAGGGGGAGTTCACTAGCTCACACAGCAGAAAAGCTAATTAATATACTTCAAACAAAGCTGGATCCAAAGTCTAACATGAAGTTGTCAGAGTTGTCTTTTTAGTTTTCTGAGCATGGATTGCAGCATGGGTCAGGGCTGCTGTTCCAGTGTTATGAGAAAGAAGGGGAAGGGATGAAGGAGGCAGAGATAGCAGATACCTAAAAGAGCGGGACAAGAGTGGAAAATGGATTATTCGTTCACAGGTAATTTGGAAGATGAGATTTGTGTTTTCAATCAGCATTTTAAACAAACATACAAACAAACAAACAGTGAATTCTTAGTAGAAGCAGGTAAATTTGACCAAGACTTCGTCTTAGAAAGTTTTCTTTATGGTCTCAGGAGGAGTCAGAATGGCTGATCAGGATGACAAAGACTTGATCAGACCCACTAGGACTTCCTGGTCATGTATGCCATGCAGAACGTATTCAAGAGTTAAAAGAAGACTTGCGTTTTAGAATGTATTGGAGAAAAGTTGAAACTTCTCATCCTGTTACTCTGCAAAGATGGTAATGACAATGTGATGCAGTGGAAAAGCAGTCTGATAGGATTCCTTGCCGCAGTTCTGCCACTTATCAGCCAGGTGATCCCAGAAACATTCCCTTTCTTAAGCATCAGATTTCTCATCTGCAAAATGAGGGTCTAATGGAGTCTACCACTGAGGGCTGCAGTAAGGAGCAAACTAACTTCCTCTTGTATCATGCCTCAAGAAGTTCCTGGCACACCAACAACTCCGTAGAGAGAGTGTCTCTGCCTCCTGCTCCGACTCATTATCATTGTCTTTATTTTGGCTAAACTGAATTCATGGTGTGTGACAAAATGCATACAAGACTGAGTCAAGACATTTTATTATCTGCTTGAGCTTAAAGGGATTATGTCTCATCTAGAAATAAAACTTTATAGAGTGGCTAATGGTTTGGCATTAGACACAGAGAGACTTAACTGTTTTACCTGGGACCAGGGAATTCAAGAAGTTAACCTAGCCAAGCCTCAATTTCCCCATCTGGCAATGCTGAAAGGGTTGGGAGAAGAGCATGAATAATTAATCTGTAGTGCTTAGCATAGTTCCTGGTCCTTGTAATATTGCAATAATAGCATGAATAATACTATTATCACTGCTCAGGAATTTCTGCAAAGCAGCCCAGGATCCTGGGTAAGGAAGTATTCTCATGCAAAAGCAGAGCTGTCTCTTGAGAACAAGGCAGTTGTCACACGCTTAATCCACTCCAGCATATGGGTCTCCTTAGTCATCCTTGTTGGTTGGCTGGAATGTGACATCAGAGTCTATTTGCCTACTGCGTGCCTTTGAAGAATGGAGCCTTGACTGCATGCTCCTAACAATTTATTTTTAAATGCCTGGAATTGAAGAGACACAAAATGTTCTGAAAAGTCCACGTGTAGATCTTGTCCCAGAGTGATTCCGTGACTGTTTGTATCCTGTTTACAGGGCTTAACTATCTATTTTGGAGACTCTGAAAGTGCCAGTGAATGAAACAAACTAGCTTTTGGATTGCCTAATACAGTTTATAGGGCAACCATAAAATTGGAACCATTTATAGAACATTATAACTTGCAAACATCTCCCACAGTTTTATTACTCAGGGAAAAAATGTGTGGGGT
Source organism: Chinchilla lanigera (assembly GCF_000276665.1). Taxonomy (NCBI): domain Eukaryota; kingdom Metazoa; phylum Chordata; class Mammalia; order Rodentia; family Chinchillidae; genus Chinchilla; species Chinchilla lanigera. The sequence goes on along the minus strand of NW_004955421.1, from coordinate 14,588,056 downwards.
TCACAATTACTTTAAAAACTGTAAAAAGCATTTAAAAAAATTCATATGGCATTCACAGAGTACATAGTGTAGGATGCAAGCTTTTGTCTTGATACCCCCTTTCTACTAAAACATCAGCCCATTTCAAAACACCAAAGATGACTGGCTTAGAATCCTTGCTCTCTCCTCTTAAAAAATTGTTCTAAACTTAAGGAAGAATTTAGAAATTAGATTATTGCTATAAAATAGCAATTGACATCTGCCCTATATGTATTTTTTTCTAGCATCAAAGATGTTTAATTTGAATAAAAGCCTTCTCCTCCACAATCTGACATTCTCTCTGAGTTTTATCTTTCTCTAAAGTCATTATCTTAAAATAAGGTCTGAACTTAGGGTAAAATAACAACAACAAAAGCCAGCAATTCCAACCTAGGGATCTTACTTGGGCGGCACTTTTCTGATGCTATCTGGCTAGAGCTGTTTTTTGTCATCCCAGGGCTTAAAGGGAAAGACCTCTGTTCTGTTACTTCTCACTCCCCCTACTCCTCACCCCTACCTTATTACTGTTTCATTTGAACCCCTGAGTAGTCCCAGGCCTCTGTGTGTCAGGAAAAGATATTCTTATCATAAAAATGAGCGCAGAGTTCATGCATTTATCTTTGTCTCTTTGTCTCCCTTGAAGGATCCAGAGGAAGACAAATTATAAATGAGGTGTTTTTATCCAAGTAAAGTTGAGGTGGAGATAAATGGTTTGGGGCAGAGGTAGGTGGTGAACAGAAAAAGTTATGCTAGAGGAAGCTCTACAGGGAGAGAATGTTATTGTATGGAGTCCCACAACGGTCATCAATGGAAGGGGCTTTAGAGGGAGTCTAATGTAATCCATCATGGCACAAGCAGTACAGCTCAGAACAACTGAGAAAGTGACAATTCCTCCCATGTTATTGCTACATTAGGAGTTTCAGGGCACAGGTTACGTGGTGGAGCCTGGGGTTACACAGCTTGGTTTGATCTTGCCTGTGTTGCTTTCTGGTTGCATACAGGCAAGTAATGTCACTTCTCTCAAGCACAAGGCCCTTGCTGTCAAATGGAACAAAGTAGTATAGTCTTTTGTACATCGTGTGCTCTTGGGTGGAGTGCCTAGAGTGTTGGGTGGGGGTTACAGAACACTGTGTCTGACAGTCTGGGGGGTCTTCCTGCCCCCTTCTATCATTCATTCATTCAACAAATAGTTACTGAATATTTACAGTGTGACTCTACTGTTTTTGGCACTGGGTGTGCAATGATAAACAAGATAGTCAGGTTTCCAGATCTCATGAATTTTATTACCTTTATTATTATGAGATTCCAAGCAGTTGAGTCATGCAGCCAATCAGTAAAAGAGCTCAAAGTAGAACAGGGTCTTGCGTTTCTTCTCCCAGTCTTCTCCTTTCCCTTCATTGTATCCTACGGAGCTGCCTGTTTAGTTTGTCACCAATTTTCTTTGTTAAGCAGTGTTTGATTTTTATTTTAAAATATTGTTTTTGGTGCCAGGTGTGGTGGCCTGTGCCTGTAATCCCAGCACTTGGAAGGCTGAGGCAGGAGGATCCCCATGAATTTGATACCAACCTGGACTACATTGTGAGTTCAAGGCAAGCCTAAAGTACATAGTGAGACCCTGTCTCAAAAACAAAAAAACAAAAAAACAAAATGAAACAACCCCTCAAAATTTATTTTTGAAGCACTCCAGATTTATAAAAAGTTGCAAAGGTGTTATAGAGGATTCCCACACACCTCCCACTGTTCCTCCTATTGGGATCTCCCTTTAGTATGGTGCATCTGACATGATCAATAAGCCAATCAATAATACTAAAACATTGTTCTACTAAAGTGCATGTTTTACATACCTTCTTCACATTGTTTTAGTGCTTTTAACCTAATGTTCTTTCATTGTTCTAGAATCCCTTTTCTCTACTGTGACTAAATACCTGAGAAAAACAATTTAAGGTGGAAACAATTTACTTTGGCTTGTGGTTGCAGAGGATTCAGTCCATGATTGGCTACCTCCATTACTTGGCAGGGTTGAACATTACAGCAAAAGGGTGTGGTGAAGGAAATCTGCTCACCTCATGGCACCCAGGAAGCAGAGAGAGCGAGAGCAAGAGCGGAAGGAGCTGGGACTCGACATAATCCCCAGGTCATGCTCCCATGATCTGCTTCCTTCAACTAGGCCACACTTTATCTTTCCCCCACCTCCCAGTATTAACCTCAGATTATGATCCCATTGGTTGATCAATTCACTAAGGAAGTGAAAGCCCCCATGATCCAGTTATCTTTCTAGGTCTTACCTCTGAACATGGCTGCATTGGAGATCCAGGCCTTAATACATGAGTTTTGGGGGACAGAAAGCAAGAAAGTGGTGTTATTTAAACTGTAACACCATCCAAGATACCATATTGCATTTGGTTATCATAACTCCTGGTTGGCTATATTAGTTCTTCACCTTTCCATATTTTTGATGGCTTGAAAGCTTTAGAGTATGGTTGGGTATGTTGTAGGGTGTCCGTTTATATAAATTTACCTGATGCTTCTCTCATGATTAGACTGGAGTTATAGGGTTAGGGGAAGTAGAACATAGATGTAAAAGTGCCATTTTCATCACATTATGTTAAGGTCACATATTACCAACTTGAAGAACCACTGAGCTTGATCCCCTGGCTGAGATAGTGCTTGTCAGGTTTCTCATGCTAGTTTCTCCCTTCCCATCCTCCATTTGAATGGAGTTTATGCTCCAGCTCCTTGAGAGTGGAATATCTATATGTAGTATTCAGAATTTTTCTTCATGGGAGCTTTCGTTTTACCTTCACTTATTTACTCAATCATTTTCTTATATCAGGTTGAACCATGGATGGTTATTGCATAGTTTTGGTTGTAAGACCATACTCCTGTCTTCCTTTTGTTGCTCTAGGTGTTTCAGCTTTGGCTATTAGGGGCATTTTCAGTTGGTCCTGATGTGTCTCTGACACCTCCAATGATATGAGATTTTTGCACATGTGTATTTTTGTTGGGTTGGCTTTTATTTTTGTTTCATGTACTTTCTTACCTTCTGGTACCTCAAGATTCTCTAAACTCATCTTGTGCATTTTCTGTTCTAGTTCTAGAATCGGCCATTTTCCCAAGGAATCCTGGTACCTTTTATTACAGAATGACATTAGAAACCAATGTTTGGGCACTTCAGTGTGCTTATGATGCTGGAATGTGGTTGCTATATGCCCTCTCAGCAAACACAGCAAAGAAATATGTGGGTCTTTACTACCTCTTGTATGCACAAATAATTACACATATTTTTATATTCATCACTCTGTGTCTTACACTTAGCAACATGAGTTCATATGAATGGCCCAAGTCTAACCCATTACCACATGCATCATTGTAGCTTTTCTTTGTTAGTCTCCCATGTAGTTCTTACAAACCTGCCTCCCACCGTCTATCATTCATTTACATACTTATTCAATTCCAATGTCCATATATAATAGTATAAAAATCATTAACATATACTCCCAGTGGAAAAATTCTTGAACAGAAATTATACTATAGGGTTCAGGTACAACTGCTTTCACTAATTGCCAGATTCAAGGTCACTAGCCTTTTCCCCTACATTTTTGTCTAGAAATTTTGTCATTTTGCTTTTTATATTTAGGTCTGTAGTCCATTTTGACCTGAGTATTTTGTTTTTTTGTTGGTACTGTAAATAGTAACTTATACCAAATTTGACTTCAATGACTTGTTGCTTGTTTATAGAATGATTAATTCTTGTATATTAACTTTGTCTCCTGTAACCATAAAATATTCACTTATTTATTCAAGGGATGGTTTCTTTTTAAAAATTATTTGGGATATTCTACATAGACAATCTTGCTGCCTGTGTCACAGACACTGTGACACACTCCTTTTCAACTTGTACACCTTTTTGTTTCATTTCTTCTCTTATTACATTAGTTGGACTTAAGTGTAATGTCAGTATGAATAGGGAGAAGAGTTATCTTTACCTTATTCCAAAACTTAGGGAGAAGGCTATAGTGTTTGTGTTTTTTGTTTGTTTGTTGTAGATATTCTTTATCTAGCTGAGGAAGGCCCTACTGCTACTTTACCGGGAGCTTTCAGAACCACATTTAGATGTTAGAGTTTGTCAAAAGCTTTTCATTTTTACATTAATAAAATCATATTATCTTTCTTCTGTACTCTATAGATGTGGTAGATTGCACTGATTGAATTTAGAATGGTGAACCAAACTTACATGCCTGGAACAAATTACATTTGGTAATTGCATATAATTTCATACATGATAGGATTTTATTTGCTAATATTTTGTTAAGACTATTGGTTTATAATTTTCCTTTGTTGTAATGCTTATTTGTATGTGTGTGTGTGTGTGTGTGTGTGTATGTGTGTGTGTGTGAGAGAGAGTGTGAGAGAGACAGAGTAATGCTTGCTTCACAGAATGTGTATGGAGTATTCCCTTCACTTCTTTTATAAGACATTATGAAGAATTGGTATCATTTCTTCTTTGTCTAATGTATTACAATAATGAAACCACCTGGATTTAGTTTCATCTTTTTGGAAGGATATTAGTGATAAATTCAACTACTAGAATAAGTTGAGATTATCTATTAGTCCTCGTTCAGATTATCTATTAGTTCTCATGTAAGTTTGTGTCATTCAAATAATCAAATGTATGTGGACATAAAGCATCTCTACAAATGCTGGAAGTATATTTCCTATATACTTTTACTATAACCCTGGGTTCAATAGAGATGGGACTTCTATCAATTCCGTATTAATAATTTATATATTCTTTGGTTTTTCTTGGTTATCTTGCTTAGAGAGTTGTCCATTTGGTTGACTTTTCAAAGAATTGTATATTTTTAAAAATTCTATTGCTTTCCTACATGCAATCTCATTGATTTCTGCTATTATTTTTATTTTTTTGGTTTTATTTATGCTTACATTGCTTTCATTTTTCTAATTTTCTGCATGGAATCTTTAATTACTGATCTTAGATTGCTCTTTTTTTATTGTAATCATTTAGTGCTATAAAACTATGTAATCACTTATTATAAAATCTTAGCATTGCTTTCATGGCGTCCCACAAATTTTGGTAAATTGCATTGTTTTCTTAATTTGGTTAAAAATGTTTTCAAAATCCTTGCAAGATTTTTTATTTGACGATGTGTTATTTATAGTGTTATTTTGAATTTCCAAATATTTTGTGATTTTCCAGGTATAATTTGCTTTTTATTTCTAGTTTAATTTCATAGTGGTCTGAGAACATACTCCCATGGACAGCTGAGAAAAATGTATATTCTGATGTTTTGGGGTAGAACTCTCTGTAGACATCTACTAAGTCCATTTGTTCAAAAGTTCGGTTCAGTTCTGATACTTCTTTGTTGTTTTTTTGTATAGCTGATCTGTCTATCTGGGAAAGTGGGGTATTGAGGTACCCCATTACAATTGTATTAGTGTTTATTTGATTTTTCCTGTCCACTAATATTTGTTTTATATAGTTGGGTGCACTGATATTTGGTTCATATGTATTTATGATTGTCATCCTTCCCTCTTGGATTGTTCCCTTAACAAGAATATAGTGACTTTCTTTGTCTCTCTTGATCAGTCTTGCTTTGAAATCCACTTTGTCTGCAAATAGCATAGCTACCCCTGCTTTTTCTCTGGATTCCATTGCATGAAGTATTGTTTTCCATTCTTTGACTTTCAGTCTATGATTTTCTTTTTGAGTTAAATGTGTTTATTTTATGTAACATGTTGGGTGTTGTCCTTGAGCCAGTCTGTTACCTTTGAATGGTGAACTGAGACCATTTATGTTGATGGTTATGACTGATATATATATATTGAGTTATCCTTGTTATGTTATTTCCCTGTTGTTGGTCCCCCTTGCCCCTGGTGTTTAATTACTTGCCTTGCCAGGTGGATTCATTCTGTTTGGGTTCATGGAGTTGTAGTCTTTGTTATCTCTTTCTGCAATGTCCTTCAGAATAGTTTGGAGTGCTGATTTAGTGGTCATGAATTTCTTTAGGTGTTCTTTGTCATGGAAATATTTTATTTCTCCAAAAGTTTTGAAAAATTTTTGTGGGGTGCGTCAATCTGTTGGAGGTTGTTTTCTTTTAGAGTTTGAAACACTTCACTCCAATCTCTCCTTGATATAATGGTTTGTGTTAAGAAGACCAGGGTTGCTAGTGGTCACTGGGCCTCTACAGATTGGAGCCACCCCTCCCAGACCTTGAGCCTGAACTCAGGGAGAAAGCACCACTTGCCATCTCCCTCTTCTGCTTTGTGGTGTCTCTCTTTCTTCTCCCCATGGGCTCTGATACTTGCTTTTTGTTGGGTCCTAGGGACCCACTTCCATCCTCTTTCTCTTCCTTATTTTGCTATATTCCGGCATCTGGATTCTAAATATCAGAGAGACTGTTTCTCTGCTGCTCACCATTTCACCATCTTCCCAGAAGTCTCCTCTTCTTTATTTTAGAGGGAAAGTGTTTAGCTTTTCCCACTCATATGACGTTGGCAGTAGATTTGTCATTAATGGCTTTTATAAAATTGAGATAAGGAACTTCTATTCCTATTTTCATCTTGAGTGGATGTTGTTTTGTGAAAACCTTGTTCTGCATCTATTGAGATGATTATTCTCCTTGCTTTTGTTTGTGTTGTGCATTACATTTATTGATTTGTATACAATGAATTATCTTTGCCTTTCTGAGATGAGGCCTACTTGGTCATGCTGTATGGTCTTTTGATGATGTTTTACATTCTGTTTGCCAGTAACTTATTGAGGATTTTTGTGTCTATGTTAATTAAAGAGATTTGCCTATAGCATTCTTTTTAAATTAGATCCTTATATGCTTTTGGTATTATGGTAAGGCTAAAATGTAGAAATGAATTTGGAAATATTCCCTCCCTTTCAATATTATTAGATTTTGAGGAATATTTCATTAGATCTTCCCTAAAGTTCTTATAAATTTAGCAGCAAATCCATTTGGTCCTGGGGATTTTTAGCTGGTAGAATTTTTATTACTGTCTCAATTTCATTGTCTATTATTGTATTGATCAGAGTTTTTTTATGTCTTTTTGGTCTAGTTCTTATAATTTATATGTGTCTAGGAATCTATTTTTTCAAATTCTCCAGTTTTTTGTAGTATAAGTTTTCACAGTAGTTACTAATAATCTTCTGGATTTGGGCAGTGTCCATTGTGATTCACTTTTTAAAATTCCTAATTGCATTGTTACGAGTCTTTTTCCTCCCTTTTGGTAACTTTGACTAGGTGTTTGACTATTTTGCTTATTTTTAAGAAGACTAGCTCTTCTATTCATTAATTCTTTGTATTATTTTAAATTTCAATTACATTAACTTTTACTCTGATTTTAATGGAGTACAAGTTCTTGAAGTAGGTATTGGTGACCTTCTGGATTTACACAGGATCCATTGTGTTTTCATTCCTAATTGCTTGAATTTGAGTCTTTTCTTTTCTCTTTTTGATAAGGTTGGCTAAGGGATTATCATTTTGTTTAATCTTTCAAAGAACTGGCTCTTTTGTTTATTTATTTTTGTATTGTTTTAGTCTCAGTTGCATTAATTTCTGCTCTGATCTTTATAATTTCCACTCCTGTTTGAGCTTTGAGATTGCTTGTTCTTCCTTTTCCAGGAGTTTGAGGTTCAACATTAAGTTGTTCATTTGAGTTTGTTCTGTTTTCCTGATGTGAGCATTCAGTGCTATAAATTTCCCTTGTAGGACTGCTTTTATTGCATCCCATAAGTTCCAATATGTTTTATCAGCATTATCATTTAATTGTTTAATTCTTTTAAATTTCCTTTGTGACCAATTAGTTGTTCAGGAGGGTGTTGTTTAATTTCCATGTGTTTATGTAGTCTTTATCATTTGATTACCAATTTCATTGCACTATGGTCAGATAATATGCCTAGGATAATTTCAATTACTCTGCATTTACTTAAGCATGTTCCATGGGCTAGTATGTGGTTTATTTTGGAGAACATTCCATGTGCAGCTGAGAAGAGTATGTATTCTAATGCTGTGGGGTGTGTATTCTCATGCTAATACTCTATAGACTTCAGAATGTGTATTCCGATGCTAACATTCTATAGCCTTCTACTGAATTCATTTGTTCGTAGGTTTGATTTAAATCTGATGTTTCTTTGTTTTTTTTTGTCTAGTTGATTATCTAATTATGAGAGTTGTGCATAAAGTCCCCCATTAAAATTATTAGTGCTCATTTGATTTTTAATCATCTGTTAACATTTACTTTATGTTTTTCTGTGTACTGTTATTTTGTGCATGTATGTTTATGATTGCTATCTCTTTTTCTTGGAGTCTTCCCTTAACAAGTATGTATTGACTTTTGTTGTCTCTTTTGATCAGTCTTGACTTGAAGTTCACGTTATCTGCAAATATAATAGCTACCCCTGCTTTTTTTGGGATCCTGTTACATGGAATATAGTTTTCCATCCTTTGACTTTTGGTGTATAAATTTCTTTTGAAATTAAATGTATTTCTGGAATGTAGCATATTGTTGGATCTTACTCCTTGATCCATTCTGCCAGTCTTTTGAATGGTGAATTGAGGCCATTTATGCTGATGGTTATAAATGATATATGTTGGCTTACTCTTCTCATATTATTTTCCTGTTGTTGGTTCCCTGTCTTTTCCCTATCTTTAATTGCTTGCACTGCCTTATGGCTTCTTTCTATTTGTGTTATTGTGATCTTTTTCTCTTTCTAATATTCCTTCAGAGCATTCTGAAGAGCTGGTGGTCATGAATTTCCTCAGGTGTTCTTTTTCACTGAAGCATCTTATTTCTTCATCAATTTTGGAAGATAGTTTTCTGGGTTACATCAATCTGGGTTGGAGATTTTCTTTTAAGGCTTGAAATACTTCACTCCAAGCTCTCTTTGATTTGAGGGTTTGTGTTGAGAAGTCTGCTATAATTCTGATGGGCTTTTCTTTATAGGTGATTTATTTCTTTTCTCCAAATGCATTTATTATTCTGTTCTTGTGCTAAATTTCTGGAATCTTGGTTATTGCATGCTTTGGTGTAGATTTATTTTAGTTGTGGCTATTTGGAGTTCTATATGCTTCATTTATTTCTATGTCAAATTCTTTATCCAGGTTTGGGAAGTTTTCTACCATTATTTCTATGAAGTGCTTTCCTATGGCATTTGCATTGGCTCCAGCTTTCTCATTGACCTCAATCAATCTAATTATTTTGTTTCATCTTGCAACTGTTGGATTTATTTTTCATGGTCTCTTGCTATTTGTAATATATATTTTTTTTCATGGTTGCTAGCCACAGTCTAGTCTTCCAGATCTGACATTCTATCCTTGCCTTTGTTCAATGTTTTGCATATACTTTTAGTGGAGATGTTAATCTCTTGGATTTCTGTTTCATGGATTCCATTTCTTTCCTATATTTGGCATTTATGTTTTCAAACATTTTCTTATGTGCTTTTATTTTTTGGGTCTGTGTCTGCTCTAATAGCTTGCATTTTGATCATAAATTTGTTTTTTTTTTGTTGTTGTTGTTTTGTTTTGTTTTTGTCTTTTTGAGGCAGGGTCTCACTATGCAGTTCAGGCTGGTTTTTAACTCACTTTGTAGCCCAGGCTGGCCTCGAACTCACAACAATCCTCCTGCCTCAGCCTCCTGAGTGCTGGAATTACGGGTGTGCATCACCACACCTGGCTCATCATTTCTTTTTGTACTTGGTAGATTATTTTTTCTATAGCTTTTTCCATTGGTTTTTTAACTTCTGTTGCTATCATTTCAGAAAGTTCCTGTGCTTGGCTTCTGATTTTCTCTATTTCATTGTGCTCTGGGCTTGTCTTGGGTGGGCTAGGGGATGGGGTTGCATTTTGCTTCTGCATCATGTCATTTTTCACTTTTCATTTTATTTTGTTTTCTGTGTTGATGCTTGACAGTTTCTTATGGTAGATAGCTTTATCATTAGTATTGAAGCTTCCTTAGGAGATGTCTGTTCTTCAGGCATGTCTTCTAGATGTAGGTGTTTCTTTATGTTTATTTCAAGAACCTATCTTCCCAATTTGTTAAGGATGAAATGTTGCTATATGACTCAGTACCCAGCCCTTTGATATTAAACTATGGTGATAATTTTGACCCCATACAATCACAGTGTTATCATATAAGGCAGAAAAAGTGATTATAACACATATGATCTCTTGGATAAAATAGTACAGTTAGCAATAACAATAGCATCACATACAGCCTAGCTATTGACAAATTATGATAGCTGTTTACCTGATGCCTTTAATAATAGGAGCAAGTTCTATAGTTGTATAACAAAATCCAACATATACCAGGAACTTGTATACAATGATTTTCCCCTTAGTGGAGTGATTTTAGTATATTGTGGGGGGTTGTGATTTAAGAAGGGTAGGGTACAAGATAGAGAGATAAATGAGGTCAAATATAGTTGAAGCAAGGTTGGAGGGCAAATGATGATCACCTAAGTTCTGGGAAACTGGAAAACAGGAGAGAAAGAATAAAAAAGAAGGTGAAGGAGTACTGAAGTGAACCAGAAAGAGAAGAGACAATGTTACTCACATAGAAATATAGAATCAATAGATAGTTGAGGAAAGAGAAATAAGATGAGTAGAAGAAAATAATAGGAAAGGTAAGAAACATATATAGTGAAAAAAAGATAAAAGAAAGAGAAAAAAAACAAAAATAACCACAACAAAACAAAACAAAACAGAACAAAGCAAACAAACAAACAAAAAACCTCAACCAGACAGTAAAAAGGATAACTAATCAGAAAAAGAAAAATAAAAGTATTAAAATTCCTCTGGTGTCCACAGTTCTATGATAGTGTCCAAGTTGGATCCCAGAAATATGCTGTGTACTCCAGCCATGGGATTTGTGACGGGTATGGAGCTGATCTTGGCCTTTCAATATGGGGAATAGGACTGGTCTTCTGTTGCTGGATTTCTCCCAGAGCCTTTGATATAGAATGGTAGCCCCACCTGCTTCTGTTCTGTGTGTCTGCATGCCAGAGCACAGCACTGGTTCACCTAATTTACCAACTTCTCACTCCTCACTAGTGCTTTGGACTTTTCTGTGCCACTGGTCCTGCCTAGGCCTGAATGTGTTCCTGCTCTGGGGTTTGTTCTCACTGGTCCCACCTGGGCTAACCCGTGCACCCCAAAAGGGGCCTGGCTCACTGATGTGTGTGTCTATGCCCTCTACTTTGATATTTATGATTTCCTTCCTTGTGACAGGTTCAAATTTGGATTGGTCTTGTTTAGCTAGTATCTTTAGGTTCATCATGTGGCTATTTATTTGAACTTGAACTATCTGTGTCTTTTGATTGTTAAAGAGATTTTTCTAATATGAACATTCACAGCAGTAAACTTTCCTTTTAGGACTGTTTTCATGGTGTCCCACAGATTATGGCATGTTGTACTGATATTATCATTTGATTTTAGGAATTGTTTAATTAGTTCTTTAGTTTATTGTGTGACCCACTGAGTGTTCAGGAGTGTATTATTTAGTAGAGAGGCGTTGGTAAAATTTCTGTGGTTTCATTGCACTATGATCTGATAATATGTATGAGATAATTTCAATTTTTTTGCACTTACTTAAGCATAATCTTATGGGCTAATATATAGTCTATTTTGGAGAAAGTCCCACATGCTGCTGAGAAAAATGTGTATTTTGTTGCTCAGTTAAACAGTCTGTAGATATATTTTAAGTTCATTTGTTTGAAGGTTTGGTTCAGCCCTAGTATTTCTTTGTTGGTATTTTGTGCAGTTATTCTATTTGTAATAGTGGGATACTAGGATCCTATATTATGATTATGCTGATGTTTCACTGATCTCTTATGTCCAATAGTTTTATAAAGCTGAATGCATTCATGTTTGGTTCATATGTGCTAATTACTGTTACTCTTCCTGTGGAATTATTCCTTTAACCAAGGTATTTTGTTCTTCTTTGCTTTCTCTTATTAATTTTGGCTTGAAGTTCACTTTGTCTGAAAATAGGATAACTACTTCTGCTTGTTTTCAGGTTCCTATTGCATGGAATACTGTTTTCCTGCCTTTGGTTTTCAGTCTGTGGATTTCTTTCTTGATAAAATGTGCTTCTTGTGTACACCACATTGTTGGGTTTTGTTTCTTAACCCTTTTGCCAATCTGTGTCTTTTGGTTGGTGTATCAGTCAGGATTGACTACAGAAACAGATATAGCACAAGATAAACAAATGTACAAGAAATTACAAGTTTGGCTTACAATGATCAGCTGCAGAGTTAGATGAGGAAGCGTGCAGAGGGTGTGTGCACACTGGAGATTGAAGAGCCCAGTCCCAGGCCTGGAGCTCACTGTAGTGTTTGTGCAAGTCCATATCAGGAGGCTGGTAAATCTGCAACAGAATGCTGAGGAGTCTACAATGAAGGCTGAAGAGTCTACACCAGAAAGCTGAAGAGTTCCAGGCAGAAGCTGAACTGTCTGCACCAGAAGCCAGGAGATGACCAAGTTGAAGGTGAAGACTGCAGCTCCTCCGAAAAACAAGAAGTCAGTCCTTTCTCAATTCCCCTTTTTTTGGTATGCAGCCTACCTGCCCAGTGTGTGTGGGGGTTCTCTACACCCACACAGTCTGCATGCCCTCTTCTTGCACAGGCTCAAGTTGAATACAATGTGAGGACCCTGGCTCCCTGCTGAGTCACATAGTTACCCTTCTAAACTTCTCAAGTTGACATAATGAACAACATCCCAGAGCCGTAAGGGCATGTCCTTTTCACCCCATGATACAGAACTGCTGAGTCACTTAACCAAGTCTCTAGACTCCTCAAGTTGTCACAATGTATCAACCATAACAACTGGCAATTGGTATTCAGTTTGAGAGTTATTACTGAAAGGTTTTGATTTATTCCTACCATTGCATTATTTTCCTATTGTTGATTTCTCTTTTTTCCTTCTGCATAACTGTTCACCCTGCATGGTCTATTCATTCTGTTAGACTTTTTGTCATTGTTAGTTCCATGGTCTCTTTTTAGGATATAGTTGAGAATTTTTTTTTTTTGCAGTGCTGTTTTAGTGTTCATGAGTTTATTAAAATGTTCTTTGTAATGGTATGCCCTTATTTCTCCATTAATTTTGAAAACACAGTTTTTCAGGATATATTAGTCTGGGGTGGAAATTGTTTTCTTTTAGGGCATGAATCACTTCAAATTCTTCTGGCCTTTACAGTTTGTGTTGAAAAATTTGTTGTAATTCTAAGGGGTTTAGCTTAATAAGTGATTTGTTTGCTATTCTTTGATAGTTTTTAAGTTTCTGTCTTTGTGTCAGACTTCTGGAATTTTGATTGTGATCTGTTGTGTGTGGGCACTGTTATAGTTTGTGTCTGGATGTCCCCCAAAACACTGTGTGGTAATGAGGCAGGCTTTTCAGAGGTGGCTGAATCTACAGTTTGTGATTGGTTCATTTTCTAGTGCTGGGGTTGAGGGTGTGAGTGCTACACCCATCCTAGGGTAGGTAGCCTGCATATAATACAAGGGAGGAAAAGAGGCTTACTTCTTCCTTTTGCTTTTATTGCTTTTGTTGTCTTCTGCTACCGTGAATTGTTGCTCCTCTGCATGTGTCAACCTACATTGGAGCTGGTGGACTACATTGGAGCTGGTGGATTATGGACTGAAATCTCTAGAAATTGTGAGCTAAATAAACCTTTCCCTCTTTAACTTTGGGTGTTGGGTATTTTGTCTCAGAAATGACAGAAAAGTTACTAAGATATGGGCTTTCTCTTTATGGTAGTTATTTGGTGTTCTATAAGCCTTACTTACCTGTAAAGTTCTTTCCCCGTACTTAGAAAGTTTTCCCCAATTTCTGTAACCATAACTTTTTATTCTATGTGTGCGGTTCTCAAATTTTTCTCCAACTCCAGTTAGCCTTAGGTTAGCCTTTTGGTACCATTTTGTGGTTGTTGGTTTGAATTTTCCTTGCTCTCTTGTTACTCTTCAGGTTTTTAAAATTATACTATAATGTGATTACTTTTTATCCTTGATCTCTAAGACCTTTGTCTCACATTGGTCATTTCTACTGTTTATTCAGTACAATTTGGGAGTGTCTGGAGACATTTTGTTGCCTTGTTTTCTCATGTTCCTAATTTTGTGCATGTGTGTGTGTTGACATTGAGGTCAAATAGAGTGAAGAAAATTTGTTTTTGGTATGAAGATCTCTTTGGTTTGGTTTTGTGTTCCTGTGATGTGTTCATGGCTTTATTTGTTAAGATGTATCATTTGCTTTTTCAAAAGATTCAAATCAATTAGGTTAGACCCTGTCACTGAGTTGTAAGGGCACAGTGGTTTTAGCAGCATGAACAGATCTGATCATATATCAATCATAAGTAGTAAAACTTGTCTTTACTCACTTGCCCTTTTATCAATGCCCTTTATAATCTGTATTATACTGTTATTGGCAGCTATTCTGTGTTGTGGAGGGGGAAGAGAAGGGAAATGATGGTAGAAAGTCAGGGGGAGGTGAAAGAGGTGAGAGAAGTGTAAATAGGTAAAAATAGACAAGGGTAAGATTCTGCTGGAGGTATTTTACAGTTAGAGTAAAGGGTTAGTGTTGAGGGGGTTTAAGAGAATATTTATGAGGGAGTGGGGAGGGATGCAAGGAAAAGAAGATGTAATTAGAGATGTAGGAAAGCTGTGAGGATGTTGAAAAATGTTAATATATTTGTGGTTAGTTTTGTTTGACTCCTATAAGCATACTTCTTTTAAGGGTTACCATGACATAACCATGAATGTTACCATTCAAATTAAAGTGCTGGTCTATTCTTGTTCTCTTTTGTACATATACAGGCACCTGTTATATATATGGCACATGGAAGATGGAGAAGAAGTGAGGGAGGATGGGGCAGTCAGTAATGTAAGAAATAGTGAAGAGACATATGAATAGGCAGTAAAGCAGGTTAGAAAAGAGAAAGAGCAGGAAGACCAATAAAGAGTAGAACAAAGAGGATGTACTTGAAAATAAAAGTTAAAAGCAAAAAAAAAAAAAGACACAGAAGCAAGAAGTTGACGCAAATAAAAAAATTAAAAATATTTTTAAAGTATCACTGTCTCACCTCTGCCTTCATGGCACACCTCTTGTATTCTGTCCTAGATGTTTTGCATTGTGTGATATAGAACACCCCTGGGAGCTCCTTGGTACTCTCACAGGAAGAGTCCATGCAGCAATAACTAATCATATAGAACAGGAGCCAAGTGATAAATAAATGCTTCCTCTTTGTCCCTTGAAGTGTGTGAGTTTCTTCAACATTTTCATGGTATTATTCATACAATCTCTCCTATCAGTCATCAACTCAGTAGTATGTCCTTGTATTTGATCTCACTCATTCCACCTTGCAGGGAAAACTGCCTTCCAAAGCCTAGTTAATGTAACTATACCTTGTAGTGGGCCATTGTTTAATTATCCAGTGGCCCTCTCCAGGTGCTGAGGCTGTATTCCAGACTGTAGCATAACAAGGTCACTCATTACTGTGGCTTGAAACTGCTTGCTGAAACTGGTGGAGTTGCCAATAAGGATGGGGTAGGAGCAAAGAGCACACAACTTTTCCAAAGAACTCTTCTTGCTTTTGAACCAGAGTTTGCTATATTAATTAATGTCTGAAACAGTAGCTTAACAAAGGGTAGGAGGTTGGGTGAATTAATATTGCCTCAGCCTGCAAATCATCGACTGCTCTGTAAGTAACCCCTAATAAACTCACTCACTTGCCAAACTAGATTTGTTCAAGTCATTGTTTAGACTTCCAGAACCCTCTCAATACAGAGGCAGACATATCTTTTATATATTCCCAGAAAATTTATGCACATCTCTATTTATCTGTTTATGCAACTCCCCAATGAACTACCTAAATCTTTTTATTAAGGTCTAGTTTTGTGGACTTCTAAAACTAATAAAAATAAAAGCAGATCAATAGAACTATTTAATATATATAATTAAATTTTCTTAATTTTAGGTAAATTTAAAAAAATCAGTAGAAGTGTTTGCCATTTTCTTTCAACTGTTACATGTAATATTTTTAAAAGCATCAAGTGTTCTATGCAGACATAGTACCAAAACAAATCCTCTTCCAACCAGCTTATACTTCCTATAGAGAACTGTCGAGCTGTTTTGCCATGAAAATGTGTACCCTATTTCCCCTTCTTTTGCATATGGGTCAAACTTGATGACTATATTCTAAAGAAAAGAATCACAGAAGTGAAACTCTTATGATCTTGTATTACAAAAGGAAATAGTACTTCCTTTTGGTGTTGGAAGTAGAACTTCCTTGGAGTTCTTTCTCTTTCTCTCTCTCTCTCTCTCTCTGCTCATCTTGCAGCCTAGTCACCATGTTACATGGAAGCAGCCCTGGACACCTGAAAACGTTGTGGTCTTTTTATTGATTTCCATTTCTAACGTAGTCTCATGAGTCTCAGATCATCACTTCCATTTAATCCTATTCTTTACAAGCAAGTCACCAACTTTGGCCCATATTCAAGGAGAACTAGATTTTTTGTTTTCATGTCAGCTATTTCCAGGAATTTATGTTTCAAAACTAGCCCAGGGCACAGAAGAATAGCAGCTTTCCCTTCTCTCATGTA
This sequence comes from Chinchilla lanigera, assembly GCF_000276665.1. NCBI lineage: Eukaryota > Metazoa > Chordata > Mammalia > Rodentia > Chinchillidae > Chinchilla > Chinchilla lanigera. The sequence continues at coordinate 14,571,420 of NW_004955421.1, read as the reverse complement.
GCTGTGACACTATTTGTTAGGTGAATTATTTGATCCATGATACTTGAATTTATTTTCTGGGGCAGCACTGCCTAATAGAACTTTCTGCGATAATGGAAGTGTTTTATGTCTGTTGTTTGATACATAGGTGGGTATTGTGCATTAAAATATGATTAATGAGAATGAATGATTGAATATAAATAGTTTCTTTAATCTAAATCTCAAAAGGCACATGTGAGCAGTGCATACTCTATCGGGCAGTTGAGTTCTAGAACAATAAGGGAGGGAGTTGAGATTCCAGCAGTGATGTAAGCATTGGGCTGGCTTTCTAGTACAATGCTATGGCATTCCAATTACAAGCAAAATGCTTCCAGGACTGACTGCATTCAAAAGTACAAATGGAGATGATTTGGCTGAAGATATCCTAGAGAGAAGAAACTTCCTGATGCGTAGGTGTGGAAAAGCAGAATAATCACTGGTGAGAAGTGTCAGGACAACTCCTCTGGTGGGCAAGATGCTAGAGTCGTTTAGACATGCAGATCCTTGCTCAACACCCTATCTCTTCACACAGAGACTCTAGCCAACTGCTTTTGGCTCGAAGAATGAAGAATCTTCAACACTCTATCTCAGAGGATGATGACTTCGGAAATTCCTGTGTGTGCCTGTCTCCCTTACCTGCTCCTCTTAGCCTTTACCCTCTCTACCCTTAACCTTCCTGTTTCTTAGCTTGAAACTTGTGATTTTGTAGTTTGTAGTCACAGTGTTGAAAACATCTTGGCTATCCCATCAAAATAATGAGCTTTCATCATCCAAAAGGATTTTTTGATCATGACCTACTATGCATAGGGCTCTATGTTAGACATTACAATAAGAATTAATCTCCACCCTTGGAATGCTACTATCTAGCTCGTGAGATTTCATAGAACAGCTAACATTTATGGAGACTTTGCTGTATGCCAAATACAGGGCTATAATTTTGATGAATATGATCTCATTTGATCCTTTTAAAATCCTATGATACGGATACTTTTCAATGCATGTTTTACAAAGATGTGAGGGATTATTTTACTTCCATCTTGTAACTAAGAAAACAGCCTCAGTGAGGTAAGACATCTTACTCAAAGTACAACATCTATGGAGTGACTGTGGGATCTGAATCAAGGGTTGATGAGTTCCAAGCTACACTTATCACCACTCAATGGTGCTCATGTGCCATTCTTCTAAATAGTATTTCCCACATCCTTGGGGACTCATGTTTCATGAAACCAACTCATACATAGTTGGGAAGGCTTAGCAGAGTTTTGGAAGGACACCAAGACTTTGAGGCACACTAAAGTGAAGGTGGAAACATTTTCTTGTCAACACCATAGACATTGCAGTAGGTTGAGGAAAGAGTTCTCAAGAGAGGCTGTGAGAAACTTGTTTTTAGCTCTACCTATGGACAAGGGATATTGTAAGAACAATGGTGAGGTAACTGGAAAGGTAAAAGTAGTAAATTGAAGGCTCATTTGAAGGTCACAGCCCTGCTGTGAAATGTTGAGTCCTGCCAATTTTCTAGATCTAGGAAGGAATGTTCTGTGAGGTGCACATGTTTCTACTGATTGAACTCATTGGAAAGCCTTGAGGAACTGCATTCAAATGCCAATGTAAGCCTCCCTGACACAATGAACATATCCTAATCACCATGAAATCCAATTGAAAGATTTTGATTAGTTGTAGCAGGGTCGGGGGGGGGGAACTATCCCTACTGAGGACACAGAGAAAGATAAAGAACTTTATGGGATGATTGTATGAAACTCAATTAAGGTAGGTATTAATTATGTGAGACATGGACTCCAAGACCTAGATTTGAATCACAACTCTTACTGTCTTCCTCATTGGAAAGATAAAGATGATGAGAAGACATCTTTCAGGTTAGTTGTGAAGATTAAATGAAGTAACTCGTATAAAATGCTTAGTGTAGCACCTGAAACATAAAAAGTGCTCAGTAAATGGTAGCTGCTCTTATTTTTAGTAGGTCAAAGAGAACAGAAAGTACGATGGAATTCTACACAAGGGTTTCAATTCCAGTCCTACTGCCAGTTGATAACAATGCAATCTTGAACAGGTGATTGTGGATCCTTGTGCCTTAATCTCCTCACTGACAAAGTAGAATAAAGAATAATTCTTGTATATCACATTTACAAAGATAGCGAGATAATGTAATATGTGTTGGCAAAGATAGAGAGAAATGAAAAGCCTTAGGAACTCTTAATGGAATGTATGGTATAGCCTTTCTGGAAAACAGTATAGTCTGCCTCAAAAACTACATATAAACTTACCATATAGTCCAGCAAGTCTGCTTCTGGCGATACAGGCATAGAAGAGAAATTATCGACTAAGGATATTTTTATGCCTATGTTCATAGCAGCATTATTCACAATAGCCAAAAGATAAAAAGCCATCTAAATATCCATGGATCGATGAAGGGACAAATAAAATGGGCTATATACATACAGTCGAGTATCATTCAGCTTTCAAAATCAAGAAAATTTTGTAAATGTCACAATATGGATGAATCTTATAGATATTACCACAAGTGAAGTAAGCTAGTCATGAAAGGGAAAGTATTGTATTTTTACTTTTATATGAGGTACTGAGAACAGTCGTATTTACAGAGACAGAAAGGGGAATTGTAGTTGCCAGAGGCTGAGGGAAGAAAGAATGGGGCATCGATGTGCAGTAGGTGTGTAGCTTCAGTTTTGTAAGATGAAAAGCTTCTAGAGATGGATAGTGTTGATGGTTGTATAACAATGTGAATGTGCTGAATGCTGTTGAAATATACAAGAAGGATAACATGGTCAACTTTATTTTATGTTTATTTTGCATGGTAAAAAGGGTAATTTGTGTCAAATTTTTAGAATGTTTCCCAGTACTCAGTATAAAGCTTTTCTATGATGGCAAAGATGAGGATGATGATGATAATCATTACTATTGTCTATAAGCACCCTTACCTCTACACTAACCCTGTGTAATGTTGTGTAAATAAATATTCATTTTCTCCTTGTGACAAGGACAATAATCAGCCAACAGTCAAACAGAGCATTAGGACTCAGGTTAACTTACCTTTCAAATTACTCGCAATGCTAATTTTTTTAATGTATAAGAGAAATAAATATTAATGACTTTCAATTTCTTTCTGTATCTCTGTCCAAACTTGCAGCATTCAAATCAAGGGGACAGGAAGACTAACGTCAGGTTTTACTTTTTTCAAAAATAATTTATAAAAATCAGCTGCCTTTCTACTGATAGAATCTAGCAAAGTCTTAAAAAACAAGTAAAATATGTCATTCCAGCATGAGTGAAAAGATTAAGAAAAAATTCCACAAACCACTACAGTGTAAGAAATTGCTTATATGTTGAAAGTAATATTGGAATTTAAAAATATTATGCCAAACTACTTGAGCTGTCAGCTTCTGGGAAATGGTGTATTACCGCTGATGGTAATTTCTAATGTTGGTGAGAAAAAGAATGAAATGACAGGTTTATTCAACTTTGCTAATTTCAAAAGCTGAGGCTTGTCTTTGGGATGTGTCTGAGAATAGAGATCCCTGTGAGCAACGTGCTGCTTGAGATGGCAGACCATACAAATTAAATGGAACACTTAATTTGTGCTAACACATGATGGGAGTTGAAGGTGGGTATAGGATCAAGATCAAGGTGCTTGGATCTGGTCACCCTACCAACTGCTTAGTAGCCACTTGGTCTTGGACAAGCTACTCCTCAGACTTAGTTTCCTCCCTGAAAAGTGAAAATATAACACCAATCTCAGATTTGTGATATTCAAAAATAGTTGATAATGAGATATAAGGCCATAATTTAGATCATTAGATAAAATTACATAAATTTATTATTAGACCATCTGAAAATCAAATAGTGCATGTAAGTGCTTAATAAATAGGGCTGATTGTACTTATGCTGGTGAAGAAGAAAGAAGGAAGGAGGAAGAGGAGGAGGAGAGAGGAGAGGAGGAGATAGAGAAGGAGGACTAGGAGCAGCAGCTATTGTCACCTAGGTACTGAGAATGTTCTTGCTTTAGTTCATGATAAATTCCTTATGGGAAAGAAGAAGCTACCAGTAATGGAATGTTCAGTACTAGATATATTTACTTTATTTCATCAATAAGGCAAAAGTTAACCAGAAACCTCCAGCAGAAATTTGCTTATAGTCATTGGCCGGAGTCAGTGTGCTTATGACTTCTTTCAGAGTAGTGTTTGAATCACTTTCATCTTTATATCTCTGTGTCTGCACATACGAGGTTGTCCATGACAGCATAAGGAATGAGTGAATAAATGTGAAAACACTGATATGAATGAATGAATGCACTGTACACTAACATAGCTCAATTTATGATGAGTTTACTCCCTGACAAACCCATAAAGTTAAAAATATGTTGAAATGCATTTAGTGCACCTTACTTACAGATCATCTTAGCTCAGATACTCAGTACCCTATAGATTTTGACTATTTCCCCTTGTGATTGTGTAGTTGGCTGAAACTTACAGCTCACTGCTAGTGCCCAGAAATGCAAGAGTAGATAGGACCAGTAATTGGTCAAAATTCAAAATCTGAAGTTTGGCTTCTACTGATTGCTTTTACACAATCAGTAAAGTTGAAACACAGTAAGTTGAGTAATCACAAATGGGGGCCCATCTGTACTTTCTCTGTAGTGTTCTAGATTTGCATCTTTTCTCCTGCTGCTATGCTAGGGCTTGGCATTGGAGGGGGGACCTTCCACAGGTAATCATGTTGTTGATTGTTTCTATGGGTTACTCTCGGTCTCCTCCACTAGAGCAGTGCTCTGATCTGTTTTATTCACTATCTACTAAATCACTGGGCTCAAACAATATTCATTCAACAAATGAATGAAGGAATTGGAGCTTTTCTGCATTTGAAACATGAGGGCATGCTTTAACATGACAGCCACTTTGTTTGCCATCATTGTGTGAGGAATTGATCTGAACTCTGTTTACCTGTCTGTTTTTTTTTTCTTTTAGGATTTAATGATTTGTCACGTTATCTGCACTACATAGGCTCATCCTGCTCTGAATCACATTCACCAGTAACTTTATTCTCTGAGTGACTGACCAATATACACGTGGTCTCAAAAGCTCCATTTTTCCTGTACATACAGAGGCAACTGATTCTTTCTTTATATCCTGAAAAACTCTTCTCTTACAAAAGTCAGCTAATTGAATAATTAACATATCCATTATGAAATAATGTTTGAACATCTATAGAGTTAAGTGAGGCACCTGGATGTTCATCAGTGGATAAAGCAGACTACACAAAATTAAGAGGGGGAGTCAGTGACAAACAATAAATGTCCTCATGATCCTACACATACTGGCCTTGAAGGAATCTAGTGAGGTTGACTTTGTTGCTTGAATCTGTTTTGAATGGAGCTTATGTAAGGAGGTGGCACCCAGAGTAAGTCAGCTCTTCAGTGAAGATTCTGAGCAAGTTACAAGAATTTGGGTAAACAAGCCAACTATTACAGTTAAGAAGGGTCAACTTCAGGACATTTTGGTGCCTTCCTAATTGGTTTTGTTTTCTGGGTTACACTCTTAGAAGAGGCTTGGTGTCTAAACACAGGTAACCAAGGTGGGGACAATGGAAAATCAGGTCTCAATACCTGTGTGCTACTCAGTCCACTCAAAAACAAGATCTTAAACCCATGTCTTAGATTTCTTCTACTTTAACAAATCCTTGAGATAAATCAACTTATAAAGAGGAAAGGTTTATTTTTCCTCCTAGTTTTGGAGGTGTGATCCATGTTTGGCGCCATGGCTGTTGGGCCAATGCCAAGGTGGCACGCTGTGGCAGGATTGTTCAGTGGAGGAAGCCATTCGCTTCATGGAGGACAGGAAGTGATATTGCGAGAGGAAGGGCAGAGTCTCTAGGTCCTTTTCAAGGGCTCACTCCCACATGACCAGGAGACTTGCAGCAAGGCCTTAGCTCTGAAATGTTGCACCTCTCCCAGCAGTGCCCCAAGCCGGGGACTAAGACCTCAACACATTCGCCTCTGGATGACACTTACCCTACGCATGGCAACCACATAACTTAGTATAGGGGCAAGTGCTCAATATTTTAAATAAAATTATTTTGGAATAATTTTAGGTTTACCAGAAAATAGTAAGGATAGCGCAGAGTTTTGTATACACTTTACCCAATTTTTTAAATGTCAACATCTTACAATCATTATGTTATATTTATCAAAATTAGGAAATGAGTAGTTGTACCTACTAATTAATTAAACTCCAGACTCCATTCAGATTTTACCCTTATGCCACTAATGACATTTTTCCATTCTACAACTGGATATTACATTTACTTGTTATTTATTTTGAGGTCAAATAATGGTTAATTAGGAAGAATTGCTTTCTATGGAAAACTACACCAGTACAAAAGATTACATTTTGGAATTGCTTTGTCTCTGTGCAAACATGAATAAAATAACTACTGAAATATAATAACCAATTTAGAATTTGTTTAATATTTATGAGAACCTATGCTTGTCAAAATAATACACAATATTTAACAGAGAGACTGGTAAAGACAGGAAAATTATTTAGAAGAATTAAAAGTATGAACTATTTAAATAGCAGTCAGCTAAAGAATTTAAAGTACATGCAAATATATAAATAAAATAGTCTAGTACAAAGAAGCATGTTTGCTTTCTAAAATATGCATTTAAAACACAAGAAATGCCCTATAAAACCTATTTTTGAAAATAAGTATTTATTTTAGAAATAAAAATTCAATCTCTACTGCATGAGCCTATCTCTTCTGTAGATTCCCAAACATCATGTACAATTAGGATTGCTTGCAAAGATATTTTGCACTTAATAGTCTGAAATTTCCTCCGCTAATTTTGGCCAAGAATTCATTTTATAGGCAAATTACTATTCTCTAAAAGAGAAATGTTGATGAGTTCCAGATTTGTGTATGGAGTCTCTGCTGAGTTAGTTAATTGTGTAGTCAACTGTGAATATGCCATGTCTGCACACTTCAGCAAAGTTACTTGTATATTATTTGTTTGTTTACATTTTTGATGTTGGGGATTGAACCCAGGTCTCATACATTCTAGGCAAGTGCCCTGCAACTGAGCTGTATCCCTAGCCACCCATCATCTGCTTTATATCTCAGCTATAGTTTGGACCTTGAGTGCCACCCTCCACCCCCACAAAGGCCCCTGTGATGAGGTTTGATCTTCAGCCCCTGACACTACTGGGAAGGGGTAGAACTTTTAGGAGGTAGGACTTAGTGAAAGGAAAGTATAGGTCATAGAGGCCCTTAAAACAGATATATGCACTCCAGCCCTTTCTTTTCTCTCTTTTTTCCTTTCCAGCCATTGTGAGGTTAGCATTTTGCAGTACCATGTGCTCTCCAACACTATGCACTGCATTGTCACAGGCTCAAAGGCAACGGAGCCATAGAATAATGGTTGGAGGCCTCTACAACCATGAGTGCGAAAAAACCTTTCCTACTTATAAGTTGATTATCTTGGCCATTTTATCACAGTGATGAAAAGCTACTCACATGGTGTGTGAACTGATCCTGCATGGAAAGGTAATCTCCCTCACCTTGACACTCCTTCTGACAGTGACAACTATTGTCAAACCAGACTGCAGTTATTTTCCATTCTGCACTTGGCCCTGAGACTGGCTATTGAATTAACATGGGATGTTTTAAACTATGAGAAGAGATGCACTTGACATTTCTAAAGGTGTTAGACATAATGTATTAATACTTGCACTGTAGCCATAGAGTAATCTGCATCTATTTAGTGTTTCTCAAAGCATGGAGAATGTTTCTCAAGAATAGAGACTGGAGTTGAGAGTTGAGAACACAAGTGTTGAAGTTAAGTGAAATTGTACATCTGATGAAGTGCTACACCCACCCTAGGGAGGGTAGCCTGCATACAGTATAAGGGAGGGAAAGAAGCTGGCTTGCTCCTGCTCCAACCGTTTTGTTCTTGTTGCTTTTGCTGTTTTCCACCATTGCCATGACCTGTTGCCCTCTGCCATATGCCACTCTGCCTTGGAGCCAGCTGAGTATGGATTGAAATCTCCACACACTGTGAGCTAAATAAACCTTTCCTTCTTTAATCTGGGTGTTGGGTATTTTATCTCAGCAACGAGAGAAAGGTAACCAAGTCTCCTACTTATGAGTGGTGTGGCCTTTAACAAAACTATTTAACCTTTCTGAACCTCAGTTTACTACTTTATCAGATGAAAAAAAGTAATTACCCCTTCAGCTTATTGGGAGAATGAAATAAGTTTTAAGCATGTAACACAGTGTCTGGAATGTAGTTAGCACTTTATAAATGTTAACTGCCATTATTATTGTTTTAGTAGTGGAATGTTAATAGGTCTTCCTAGGAAGCAAGTTTGGGAAGCAGTGGATTCCAGGAAGTTAGCAAAGTTTCTTTAGTGTAATATTTCGCATAGTAGTTTACATTTAAAATCTCTAGCAAGAGGGTACACTATGTGGAATTTAAAAACTCATTTGATCAAAAGACTCACTTTCCATAAGTGACTTGTATTAGTTTCCTACTGCTGCCATAACAAATTATACTACCCTACTCTTATCCTCAGAGGGATAAATGCTGAAACTCCTGGTGGTTGTTTGAAAAGCTGAATAGTCCCAAACCCTGTATATACTGATTTTCCTTATACATACCCACCTCTGATAGGGTTTAACTTATAAATTAGGCACCCTAAATAGTTAGTAACAATGACCATTAAATAGAACAATTGTAACAATATAGAATTAAAGTTCTCTAACTGAATGTTTTATTTCTGAATTTTTTAAACAATACTTTTGGACTACAGTTCTTATAGGTAACTATATGTAAAGGATAAGTGCATCCATCACAAACTCAGTGGCTCAAAAGCACCATATTCTCTTATAGTTCTGGAGGCCAATAGTCTGCAATGACTAGGCCACCTCAAGATCCTGGCAAGGCTGTGTGTCTGGTAAAGGTCTTAGGGAAAACCCTATTTCCTTACTTTTTCTTGCATTTCTTAGCTTATGGTCTCACTTTCATCCTGAAACTCAGAGGTGTAGCACCTTTCTCCCCTTCTGTACTCTGTCTCCCTTCACTGACTTTGGCCCTTCTGCCTCCCTTTTATAAGGACCCCCAGGATTAGATTAGCCCCTAGCCCCTCATAATCCAACTAATCTCCCAATGTCCCAGCTGTGAGCTTAATCACATCAGCACTTTTTTCACGTAAAATAGCATATTCACAGGTTCTGGAGATCAGAACATGGACATCCTTAGTGAGTAGGGGACTGGGGCATTATTTTGTCTAACACACTGCCTAAAAGATATAGATTCTTAAGAAACAAGTTGAAAAAAACCTTGGCCTTTGTTACTCAGTATTCCAGGGGGTTGGAGAGAAGTAGGAAGGAGAAAAATAATATAATTAGGTCACATCATTCAAATAAGTGATAAATATGGGTGATTTACCAGGCTGAGTAGCAGGATTATATGGGTGGCAAAAGGGTTAACATGGTAGCCTTTCAAAAGTGTGTGGCAGTGGTAGAGGAATTTCAGGAATTTTTCCAGGCTGTCATATTTCTTTCCATTTGACCTGCTAGGACTGCATATGGGTCAACCCCAAGCATAAAGCCAGAGTGCAGAACAGCCAGTGTATAGAAACCAATGGTTCTCAAAGGTGAGTGTGCACAAGAAACACTCAGGGGTTGGTAAGCCAAACCCAGAGTCTCTGATTCCATGTTCTGCATTGGGGCCAGTCATAGCTTGCACTTTAACAAGTTCCCAGATACTTCTGGTGCTATGGTCTGGAATAATATTTAGAAAGCCACTAAAGTGGATCAAGTATTTCAGCTCCATAGCACAGAACAGGATAGAGAAGGATGAAGGGTGGATTTGGTGGGGAAAACAAGATATCCTGTGTGATAGACAGTAACTGAACTAAAAAGCGTTTGTCTTTAGTGTAGTGGGAGGAGACTGTATGAGGTGAGGAGGATTTCACAGAGGAGGTGGAACCTCACTGAGGGATTCTAAACATTTGACAAGGAGAGGGTGGGGAGGGAAGTTTGTGACTGCTCCATTGGAGGTCTTTTTCAGGAGATTTAATTGCCGAAGAATAGCAATCTTGCTCAATGAGAAATTAACTTTTTAGGGGCAGTTGGAAAACCAGTTACAATACTTTCTCCTCATTCCCAATTTCTCTTTCTATGATTTTAGTTACCCATAGTTTCAGCTACCCGAGGTCTTAGTTACCAACAATCAATTGTGAGCTGAAAATACTGAATGAAAAATAATAGAAATAAACAATTCCTGAGTTTAAAATTAGGCGCCATTCTCAGGTGCATGTTGAAATCTTGTACCAAGCCGGTCCATCCACACTGGGCTGTGTGTCATGTGTATCCGGTGTGGGTCCACTCTGTGTACAGTACTTGCCATTAGTTTCTTTGTAGCTGTCTTGCTTATCAGGTTGACTGTCACAGTATTGCGGTGTGTGTGTTCATGGAAAACCTGTGTGTGCTTTTAGGGTGTGTCACCATGCCCCTGTCATTCTCCTCATTTCATCTCATCTCCTACACGGTGTATCATCTCACAGCATCACAAGAAGAACGGTATCACACAATAAAATATTTTGAGTGGAAGAGAGATAGATTCACACTTTTACTGTGAAAAATAGTGATAACTCTTTCCTTTTATTGTTTATTATTGTTAGTCTTTTATATGCCCAATTTAAAAATTAAGCTTTATTCATAGTTACGTATGTATAGGAAAATACATATTTCTGGTTTGGTACTATCCTCAGTTTTAGGTAACCACCAGAGATCTTGGATGATATCTCCTGTGGTAAGTGGGGACTACTGTAATTGTGTAAGAGGGAGGCAAAAAGATAGGTCACAGTATCTGGGATTTGTGAGGGTGGCATAAGGGAGCCAGTGCAGGTTCTTGAGTAAGAGAATAATGTCATAAAAGGCCAGGAGAATTAGAAGGGGAATAAAAGAAGTCTGACCTCGTGATATCAGTTAAGAAGTTTGTTAAAATAAGTACTTATAGTAAAACAAAACGAAACAGAACAACACAAAGCAAAAACAACAAACAAGCCCCATTCAATGTGAGGAAAAGAGCCCAGAGTTCAGTTGAGGCTTTGTTTATGAATTAACTATGTGAGGGTGGTGCAACCATTGATCCACTCGAAAAGTGGCTTTGCTTTGTGACAAGGGTGAGTTGGTTACCTGGAGAGGAAATAGCAAATAGGAGCGATATATAAAATGCTACCCACAGTAACACCTGGATAATATATGTCTGACAACTAGGGTGTCACCTTGTTGGTCTTTGGTAGGAACAAACTAATCCTTGCTGGTGCTGACTTGTTGCTGTTTGTGCAAGGATTATGGACCATATTGTGGGTGATAAAAATATGCCATAATTTTTTTTTTTTTTTTTTTTTTTTGGTACCAGGGATTGAACTCAGGACCTTGCACTTGCCAGGCAGGCGCTTATGCCACTGAGCTATATCCCCAGCCCTGCCATAAATTTTTTAAAAAGAGAAGTTGTTATGCCACTGAAGTTAATTTTCTTACCTTTCAATGTGTTGTATTTAATGTGTTTATTTTTCTTTTCTTTTCTTTTTTTTTTTTTTAAATGCTGCTCTAAATGACAACATCAAGCCTTGGAGATTTTGTGCCCACTTTATAGTACCTCTTGTTGAAGAAGTTTGTGTTCTTCAAAGTAATAAACATGGCCTGACATAAGCCAGCTAGATACCTGCCCTCGGAGGAGGTTGAAGCTTTGTGTTTTACTGGGTGTGTGCCTACCTTGCTCAAAGGGGAAAAAAAGAACATTATTTTCCTGAAACAATTTTCATTTCTATTTAAATATATTTCCTCCAGATTTATTTGCTTCTGTTCTGTATTCTATACTTCCCCCCACTTCACAGAATTTAAGACAATCTACCTTTGAAATGTCAAAGTAAATAACTCTTTTCTACTCTTTCTCCATAACTATTATCTGTGAACCCAAAAATAAATTAACTGAAAAAAGAGAAAAAAAATAAATCAAGTTTCAAAAGAAACCTAAGGAAGGGAACAGAAGGGAATAAAACAAAGTGAAGGGGAAAAAAGAAAAATAATGCTGAAATGAACTATGTCCTGCACCAAACTGGCAGTGTGGGGTTGGAAGAGCATGCAGTGTTTGCATTCAATGAAGTGATTGCTAATAGCATTAAAAGCTTATGCCTATCTGGTGTCTACAGTGGGCCAACTAGATATACTTCTTTCAGTGCGTAAAATAGCTCTGTAAAGTAGTTACTTTTATTTTGAGAACAGAAACCAAAGAAAAAGAAGATGAAACTTAGAGGCTCTGAGAGTTTGCTGGAGGTCACAGAGCTGACAGGTGTCCCTCCTTTTTTTTTCTTTTTGAGACAGGGTCTCACTATACAGTTCAGGCTGGCCTCAAACTCACTTTGTAGGCCAGGCTGGCTTTGAACTCGCAACAATCCTCCTGCCTCAGCCTCCCAAGTGCTGGGATTATAGGCGTGCCCCACCACGCCTAGCTCAGGTGTCCGTTTTAGTTTCACATTCATGCTGGATTCACTTAGAAAGTCTGTGCTCTTTACTCTTACTCTCTTCTCTTCCAGTGTCTGCTCCTGCCACACTCTTGTCTGTCTCTTTCTCATTTTTCTCCGTGTGAAATTTTTGGACTGGTGGTTTATACCCAATATTCTTCTTCCTGTTTAAATTGTAAATTGCTGCATAATTGTAAATTGCTGCATAATCAAGCTTAGCAGATTAAGACACCAAATAACTACTATGTCGTAGTTTCTGTGGGTCAGGCTCAGGAGGGCTTTTGCTGGGAGAGTCTGATCCAGGTTCTCTAGGTCAGCTGGGGCTGGACAGGCTGGAGGGCTTCACTCAAGATGGTGTGCTCATATGGCTGTTTCAGGAGAGCTCTGCTCCTCTTTGGCTATTGACAGGTGGCTTCAGACCTTTTCCCTGTGAACTTTTCCACAGCATGTCTTTAGTGTACTTTTGACAGGGCAGGTAGCATCCCTCACAGTAAGTGAATTCAGAGAGAGAGAGAGAAAGAGGGAGAGAGAGAGAGAGAGAGAAAGAGAGAGGGAGACAGAGAGAGGGAGACAGAGAGAGAGAGACAGACAGAGAGAGAAACAAGATGGAAGCTAACTTTGGAAACTACTCTATGTTGTTTCTGCAGTCTGTGCTGGTTACCCAGACTAACCCTCTTCTGTGTGGGCTGGAACCACCAGAGGGAGTGTCCAGCAGAGGTGAGAGGATCGGGAGAAACACCTACCATTTGGGAAGCTTGCTGACAAACCTATTGTTGATTGTTTCTCCCCCTCATTATCGTGAAACTACAGTGTTTAAAATTTATTTATTTATCTTTTAATATTTATTTTTTAGTTTAAAGAGAGAAAAACCAATAAAAATGATACAGAATTTCAAAACAAGATGACAGGAAATTATGGTTACTATACTGCGTATTGTTCTCTTCAAAGTAGTTGCTCAGATTACCAGATACCGGCACGCAAAGTTGATCAAACAATATAAGCACTTACTGTTCCAAATCTTAATCTATTTTCTGTCCTCCTTGCCTAGGTTTTTAGTGACATTCAATAAACTTTGTAGTTTTCTTCTTCATTATCATCGCTCCTTCTGGATATAACAATCTCTATTCATCTTCTAGTTCTTTCTGGAATTTTCGTTCAGATCTAATGCTTAGCCCAGTGTTGGGCATATACAAAGTCCACCTTACTGGACACTCAGGAAGTCAGTGAATACCTACTATGGCTTCTAGTTTCCTTCTTCTGCAGTTTTCCTAGGTCTTCTTCACCAAGACTCTGTCACAGGCTGGACCTACTTAGGTCAATTGATGTGTTTTATTTGGCTCAAACAGCGTTTGATGTTAGGAACCAACATTTGAAAATTAGTAGTTTCACACAACATGAATTTCTGATTTTATGGAAAAATTAGAAGATCTGCCATAGAAATAGCTTCTAGAGTGAGGGAGAGAGGTCCCCTTCAGAGATGGCAGATGTCTTTGGTTCATCTTGGTCCCCAGCATTCTTGCTTGTCTCTCCCTGACAACGTTTACCATTTCTGACTGTGCTTATGATGTGGTTTTTCTTAAAATACAGAGCCCCTCACAAACTATGTCTCTGTCAAAGTGAGAAGAGGAAAGATGAATCAGGTGATCATGTGATTTTTTTCTTACTCTCCCCTGGCTAAAGTAGGCAGAAGAGTTAGTGATCTGTGTTCTGTGCCTCCAAGATCAAGACAATGAGCTGCTTATATCATTTGCCTACCATGTGTCCGGTGCCTTTATCTTTGATCACTTTTCTTTCTCATGAGTGCGGGCTTGAAATAGGGAGTAAAGTTGATGTTTAACTGCGGGAGAGATTTTGCCCCCTCTTTGGTAAAAATACACTTCATTCATGCACACATTTCAATGATTTTGTTCTGTGCTAGAAATTTATTTACCCAGGACTTTGTTTCTATGGTTGGAAACTGTTCTCAGATTTCTACTCATCTCCCTATTTAAGACAGCCTAGAATGTCTCCCTCAGGGCTCAGGTTTCTGTGTGTGTGTGTGTGTCTGTGTGTGTGTGTGTGTGTATCTACACAAGGATGGGAAAGTGAGTGTACCGCAGTTAATGGAGGGATGCTTACCTCTCCAAAGGCAAAGGGAACCCTCAACTTAAAGCAGTTTATCACCAAGAGGTAAGTGAGGGATGATTGAGTGGGAAAAACTAGTTATAGCTGTACAAGTGTTTTTTGTTGGTGGGTTGACAGGAAAGTGAATGGAAATTTAGCAGATCTTTAGGTTTATTTATTTGAATATTAGCAGTTGTTTTTTCTCCTTAATAAGAGACCTTATCAGAGCTGGTCAAACCACTTAGGGATTTCCTCTCTCTCACTGAAAATAACATTAGTGATAGTAGTCCAGGCCTGGTATGAAGGCTCCAAAAAGTCACTATGGATCCAGCCTCTGACTCTCTTACTCTACCGGCCTCAGTGCCTGACTTCCACCTGTGAGTGGCAGGTTGGTTGCTGGAGTTCTCGCCTTCAGCTTGAGGAGAAGGAGGGAGAAGAACAAGGGCAAAGGCCCTCCTGGAAGTCCTGCCCAGGATTTCTGTATCTCACACATCAATTAGCCATCCCTGTGTGCCGAGAAGCATAGAAATGTAGTTTTATCAACTCGGTATGCAGCTCAGAGTGCAGGTACAAAGGATCTAAGGATGAACAAATATAATTAACTCTGCCAAATCTAGTTTAGAGAAAACAAGAAAAGTACTTATTATTTACTGATCATAACGCTTACTATATGTTGACTATATGCTAGCACTCTGCTAGAAATAATTTAAATAGTCAAACCAACAGATTAGATAAGAAGTAATATGTCATTCCTGTGTATAAACTGAGGCTCAGAGATCTTAGGTAACTTGGCGGATGGAGGTCACAAGTTACAAAGTAGGTCAACATTTCCAGAAGCTGTTGACTTGTCCTAGGAAATTTATAAGACATGAGATATCTTTTCCTGACAACCTGTTTGAGTTTCTCATTACTCTTAGATAGGTAGAATTCTTACAGACTATCATGAATTGCCCTACTCCTTCTTATTAAGCTTTAAAGCTACAATAGAACAGCAGTTAAAAGTGCTTGAGAAATATAGGCAAGCTATACCATCCCTAGATGTTTGGCTTAACATTTATTGAGACACTACAATGTGCAGGTGTTTTCTTTGAAGTTGTGCTTTGTTTATGCAAAACAAGACTTATCTCATGCTTGGATAGTCCTAGAATTTCTTAGGGTAAGAAATTTTACTTATTCTAATTAAACCAAGTATATATTTTTCCCCATAAACTAAATGGTTTTGATTGTTTACTGTAAAAAATAAAAAGAGCACAAGTCCTAGTAGTCCTGTCAGTTCTTTCTTATTTATAAAATTAAACTCAGCAGTTTTTGAGTGAGGTTTTTAAAGAAAGCATATTACTCATAAAGCTCATGATGGGAAATTTGGAAGTCCAGTCAGACTCAACATGGTGTCATAGGCTTTGTTCATTATGGGAAACAAAAGGGGGATTTCATCACACACACATACACAAATCAAGTCCCACCTAGGAGATTAGACTGTGGATCAAATGTTCAAAGTCTGGATCACATAATAGAAGTTGTTGTCATCTTGACCACATTCATAGTGCTGAGCTAAAAAGAAGTATTATTGCTAACTCATCTAGGTCTCTCTCAGTCTCTTCCTGAAAGAATATTCAGGTATTGTTGTGTGAGCTTATCTTCTAAGAGTCTGAATGCAGTGTGCAGAATAGAGAATAGAATTCTATATAGAATATAGAAGCTTTCCAAAGGAAGTGATCCTTGTATGTCTGCTACACCAAGCACATAATGATATCTCAAATATTCAATGAATGAGTATATTAGGCAGTTTTTCATTGCTGTAATAAAATACCTGAGGTAAATAAAATAAAATACCAGGTTAGGTAAAACAAAAAAGAGGTTTATTGTTTAACAGTTTGTAAGGTCAAGGAGATGGTCTAGCATGAGTTAGGTTCTGTTGAGGGCCACCTTGGTTACTTCACAGTCTGGCTCCTGGCAATCCTCAAATTGCATATGGTAACAATCACATCCTGGTAAAGGAAGCTAGAAAGAGCTGGATAGAACCAGGCTCAGAGTTTTATAGTAATCATTCTGCAAAAACAACTAAGAAGTTGCATGAGAAATGCCCTGATCCCTACCTGAGAGCAGTATCCACAAATGACCCTAAACCTCCCTCTAGGCCCTACTTCTCACAACTGCCACCTGGGGACCAAGATGTCAACACATCAAACTCTGGGGATGGGGCATTCAACCCAACCCATGCCAGTGAATGAAGTGGTATAAGACTTCCCAGTTCCGTTTAAGGTCTAAGAATCTAATTAGGACCATGTCTCTGGCTTTAGACCTAGTGGCTGACTACTCCTGCCTCTACCTCATTTTTTCTCCTATTTTGATATCTTGCCTCTGTCTACTTCAGCATTCACCAAGGTCCGCTTGACCCTGTAGGAGTCTCCTCTCTCATATCCTGTGATGGTTCACAACTTCTCTTTGTCCCTCCTTGATTTTATCTGTTTGCTTTTCTTTCATGCTTATGTGGAAAGTCATTAATGCTCAGTTGTCCAGCAAATCTATCTTTCTAAGCTTCTCCTTTGAGGATCTAGTCTGTAAAGCTGTCTTCAAATAGAATCCCCTGCAGCTTACTCATAACCTGACCCATCTGCCCTACCTCTTTTCTCACCTAACACTTCTTGCATCATCCAGCATCTGGAAGTCTTTTGCACACATGTCTAAATTGGAAGTGATACCCAGTTCCTAACACACATACACGTGCTTATACTCACACACTCATATTCACACCCACACCCAAACTCTCCCCTACTCACCCAAGCAACTCCATTGTAATGCATTTCCAATTCTAGACCCCACATCAAAATATTCTATGGAAAAATCTTTAAGGTGGCTTTGAGCTACTTGCTCTATCCCTCAAAGATAAACATCACTCACTCCAAAAATACTGTCAAGACCTCCTTTTGTGATGCCCTTTCAAGTGTTTCTTCCAGAACATTTAAAATTTTTATTTTAAAAACAGTTTTAGTCTTACAGAAAAGAGAAGCACTACAGAGGATTCCTATATATCCATTACTTAGCTTTTCTTAATATTAAAATCTAAGATTACCTTGTTTCATTTGTCCAAGTGAAGGGGTCAACGTTAGTACAATGGGCTTTTTCAAATCTTATGAATTTTCTTGCTGATGCCCCCTGTCGCTGACAGAATCTGTCAGTGCATTTAGTTGTAATTATCCTTTAACCTCCTGCAATGTGACAGTGGTGACATTCATCTTAACCACTTGGATGATATGTGTTGTTGGGTCTCTCCATTCTAAAGTTAATATATTTCCTTTCATAACTGATAGGTATTTTGGACGGATACTTTGAGCCTATAATAGCTATGCCATTTTCCCTCAACTTTTGTCTGTAAATTTCAACATTCATTAGTGGATATTGTCTGCCATAATTATTACTGGGGTATTCCAATGGTGATTTTTTATTTCTTCATTCCCTTGACGTTGATTATTTCTTTCCATTCTATTTGAATTTAAAAATCACAATAGTCACCAATAGTTTTTTGAGTGTTCAGTCTGTGCTAGGTAGAGGATCAAACCTTTTAATGTTTATTATCTGATTTGATGCCCATGGTTACTCTTTGAATTAGGTATAGTCATCCCTATTTTATAAATTAGCAAAGGGAGATTCAGAGAGGCTAACTAGGTTGATCCTAGGCAACAGGATACAGCCACAATCCCACCCATGCTAGTCTCATTCTGAAACCTGTTCTCTTAATCCCCACCTAATGCTGACTCACATTGGTTGAAATAGTTATTAGAAATTCTGAAAGAGAGTTCATTGCCACAAGAACCTCCCCTTCCATGACATCCAGGTTCAATTCATTTCCCTAAAGGCTAATGTTTTGTCATGTTACCCTCCTCAAGATACTTCAGAGTCCCGTTAAGGACAGGATGTGGTCTGAAATTCTTACTACACACTGAAAGAATCTAACATGTGACCCTGAGTGAACCTGCTGTTCCTTCCCTGTGTCAGTTCTCCATTCCAATCAAATTCTCCTCTTATGGTAACTTATCAGTTCACTGTGCCTTTTCTTTCTGCTTTGTTTTTATATTTCTGGGATCTTCTTTTTCTTTCTCTGCACATTAAACCCACTCATTGTCAACTTCCTAAAGCTAATGTCCTTTGTGAAGTGACAATCCTATTAGTTTTGTCTTCATCACACATACAGAATCTGGCTCAATCCCATTTCTATTGTTCATACCCAACTCTAAACCACTATCATCTCATCCCTGGATTATACCTAGTGGTTTTATCCTGCCATTCCCCTGTAACTCATCCTTAGCATAGCAGTCAGAATACCTTAAAAATGCACATCAGAAGAAGCCACTCCTCTGCCAGACCTTGCCATGGTTCCATTTCCCTATGAATATAAGTCAAGGTGCATACATAGAATAGGAAGACCTGGCTGGTCCACTTCTCACTTCCCCATCTTCCTCTCTTCCAACTTGACCTCTTTCTCTTCTTGTCTTTGTTTGATCTATCCCAGCTACACTGACCTCAGTGTTGTTGCTGAAGTATTCCAGGCACAGTGTCACTGCAGGCCTTTTCCGTGGCTGTTCCCTCTGCTCTTCCCTGAGATATCCACATGGCTCTTTGTCTCTGCTCCTCCACATGGTACTCAGATGTTGGCTTCTCTCTGAGTCCCGCCTAATTGGCGGCATTGCCTTTCTCATCTCTTGTCTTATTCCACTTCCCTGTGTCCCTGGCATCCATCACTTTCTAATAAACTGTACTTATTTTACATCTAGACTTTCTGGATGTAGGCCTGGATTTATTCTACATCCAGACTTTCTGCCTGGAGTGTTAGTGCTATCATTTTTTTTTTTTTTTTTTTTTTTGGTACCAGAAACCTAACTCAGGACCTTGCACTTGCCAGGCAGGTGCTTGTGCCTCTGAGCTATATCCCCGGCCCATTGCTATGGTTTGGATGTGGTTTGAGCACAACCCCCAAAGGCTAAGCTTTGGGAGCTTTGTCCTTAGAGTAGCAGAGCTGCAAGTTGCGACCTCATGAGAGGTGGAAAGGCTGGACCAACACTGCATTCTGGCTTCATCATGTAGTCTCTATACTTTCCCAGTGTGGCACCATCCGCCATGAAGTCCTTGCCAGAGGTGAGCTGATGCATGTACCACCCCCAGCTGTTGAATCTCCAGATTGGGAACTAAATAAAGCTCTTTTCTTTATGAAGTACCCAGCCTGAAATATTTCATTGTAGCAGTAGGAAGTTAACTAGTGCAGTTGGCACCAGGAAAGCAGTAACCCTTGTCTGTTTTGCTTACTAATGTATCCCAAACTTCTCGGACAGAGCCTGGTCCTCAGAAAATTAGAACCGAATGATTGGATTATTTCACTTGAAATGACATCCTCCTCCTATGTCCTGCAACATGGATGATGTCTGAATCATTTCTTGGCACCTGTCACGTATGCACTACTTTACTTGATTTTTGAGCACCCACAATCTGTCTCCTTAACTGGACTATAAATTTGTTAAGGTGACATCTCCCAATGATATAGACTGCTTTCTTTGGCACACTGTCCTAATTTTCCTTTGTGAAAGTGGCTTTCTCCCTTAGCTGTCAGACTATGTAGTTCTGTTTGGGATAGCATTATATTTACCCGAGGGATGGATGTGTAGTCCATTCTTATCTGGTAGGACATGGCATTACAATGGCACCATGGATTGACTTATTAATACCTAGACTCAAGGAAGGTATCAGTGGGGAACAAGGAGAACTTTTTCTATTGCGACTGTTAACACTTCTAGTGTTTCTTTATGTCATTATTCTATTTTGGATCTGGAATGTTCCCCAAAGGCCCATGTATTAGAAACTTGGTTGTCAGCCTGTTGCACCAATGGGAGGTGGTGGAAACTTAAGTGGTAGGGTCCAGGAAGAGCCAGTTAGATCATTTGCAGCATTCCTTGAAGGGGATGCTGGGGCCCTGCCCCTTTCCTTCTCTCTCCACTTCCAGCCACCACAAGAGGAACAGGCCTCGTCTGTCATATTTTTGCTCTATGATGTACTGTGCCAGCACAGGCCCAAAGAGACAGAGCCTAACAGCCAGGAATTCAAATTTCTGAAATCATGGGCCTAAACAAACTTCTTTTTCTTACTAGTTGTTTATCTCAGGTGTTTGGTCACAGTTATGGAAAGCTGACTAACACATGCTCCTTGTTGACTTCCTGTCTGAATAAAAGCCTTAACAGAGAAAAGTAGTGGCCAGTGATAGAGAGGGGGTTACTTGGGAAAACATTACCTAGGAAGTCTAGGCCTAGAATTTTCAGAAACTATGCCAAAGTGTGTTTGTTTTTCTAACACCAATTTTACTAATGGCTCCTGTGCAACTTACTTAACCTGAGTTTTATCTCACATAGGACTCAAAGAGGCTCACAAAAGTACACATAACTTAAAGACTGAAATAATTTAAAAATAGTTGAGGAAAATAAGATGCAAGATCTAAACAGAGAGAAAAAAATAAGGTTAGTCCACAGACCATCTGCCAAGAATTCCAGCTCACTTGCAGTAATAGGCTACGTATTTAAGACACAAGGTCAAAAGTACGATGAAGTCAGTAACAAGCGTCACAGTACATGCAAGATAAGTGATGAGGAATTGTGAAATTCCAGAGCATTTCTGGAACTTTATAGATTTATTGGAAGGACTGAATAAATGAATGCAAAAACAAAAACTGTGTATAGTACTCCTGCTACTGAGACCACAGGGAGTTACCTGCAGTCATCTGACACTTGTTTATGTGGATTTTTTCAGGATCATAAAAATCACTTATCTTGGCCCCTCTTAACATTGTGAACATTCTGAGCATATGTCTATCTATGGAAGGTTTTTTTAATTTGAAATAAGGCACAAAAGCAAAACAACCCTCCAGTTTTCATTCTGTTTATATGTATATTTTGTTTTGTGCAACAAGTGTGTTGCTTATAAAGCAGATTGTGTTTTGCATCACAGACTCTTTTTATATTTCATGTTTATAAGTTCCTGAAGACAAAACGATTAATCTTATCTGTTTTTGTTCTTATGCAAAACCCAGAGTGTAGGTGGTTAGTGGTTATACATTGAATGGTAATTTACTGCTTTGAATTCTTTCATTTTTTCCCCCCTTTTTGGCTCTGTGATCCTGCCAACATGCCAGTCTCTTTGTTCACTGACCTCTTCACTTTCAGAAATCTTTTCTTCCACTTCATCTCATCAGCCACTCCCAGAGTTCCATGTTAGACTTTGTTGTCATCACCAAGAACTATACTTCCTTCTTGCCTTCTGATTCCTTTTCCCAGCTCTAGCAATAATTCCATCCGTTCCTTCAAGACTTCCAGCTGTTAATCCCGTCACTTCATCTTCCTCCCCTTCCCTTCCTCCTTCCTCCCCTTCCTTCCTCCTTCCTGCCACCTCCTTTCCCTGGTCCCCAGGTGAAAGTCCAGAGGTTACCAGTATCATTCCTTCCTTGCACATACCTTCAATTTCCTGGCCCCTCACCCAGCATATGCCATTCCTAGTCACATATCCAACCCAACCTCAGCTCACGCTTGCACCTCAGCAGGCACGCTGGATCATATGACAAATACATAAAACATGTAGCTGTGCTGATGGGTTTCTTAGTATATGTGAAGCCAGAAATATCAAGTGGGATCTGTTAAGCTGACAACTGTATTACCTTTCCTTAGTTTATTCTCTTTACTCATCTTGATGACTCTCTTGTGCTTATTACAATTTCTTTTCCTTCTTTCTTTCTTTCTTCTTTTTGTTTTGTGCTGGGGATGAAACCCAGGGATCCATGCATGCTAGGCAAGCGTTACTACAAACCCATACCCTGGCCCATGAAAACATCGCGTTTCTCTAATTGTGAGGTGGAGGAGCAACCTCCCACCTCTGTGCTCACTGCTAAACATGTACTGCTCTGTGCTGTCCTGCTAAGTCTTCCTTTATGGCTCTGTCTGGACCAGTGTACCCCCTTCCCCATATACTGGGGCCCTTTCTTTCTCACCAGCTCACACACTTTCTTCTTGCAGCAGATTCTGTTCTCTTCTACATAATTCATTTCCCTCTTTCTTTTGGATTGTCTCTACCAGCTTATAAACAGGAAAAACAACCTTTTTTCTTTCAGAACATTCCTAAGTCCTGCTTTCCATTCCCTATCATTGTCTCATTTCTTTATACTCCTTAATTTAAAAATTCTCATTAGGACACTTAACTCACTCCCTTCCCTTCCTCATGTACCGTCTTTTCCAGGCAGGAGAAAGTCTTATCCTGACCACTTCACTGAAATTGACTTTATCAAGGTTATTTAGGTCTTGCATCCTGCCAAGTCCTATGGTCAATTCTCAGTCCTTGTTGTTCTTGGTCACTGATGGGTCTATGATACAGGTGACCACTTCTTCCTTGCACAGACACTTGCCTTTGGGCCCCTTCATTGCCCCAAACTGTTGGTGACTGAGAGCTCAGCCCTTGATCCTTTTTTCTTCATTCTCTGTATGGGTGTCCTGGATGATCTTGCCAACAGCACAACTTTCTATTCCAACATGGACTTTCCCCCTAACCTCCAGGAGTGGTCACCTTGTCTACCATGTTCCAAACGCACTTTGCTGTAGACACTCAGGCCTTCTTGATGGATCTTGGCAATGTCATGTTTATTATTGCCTCAGGCATTTACATTTGGTATTCCTGCCACCTGAAATCGTTCTCCAGTAAACATTCACAGGGTTTGCTTACTCATTTCATTTAGTTTTCTATAACAGTCATTTCGTTAGAGGAAAAGATGCATCTCATCTAACATCGCCTAACCCTGTCACTCTGGATCCTCTTGTCCTACTTACATTTTCCTCATTGCACTTTTTGCAAATAATCACTTAAACATCTGTCTGTTTTTCTTTTCTTTTTTTTTTTTTTAAAATCTTATTCCCTTACCGGAATTGAAACCCTCTGAGCACATGGAACTTGTCTTATTCACTAGGGACTGTTAGGTTTTCAGTGCAGAAAAAGAAACAAGCGAAAGGGTAAGGAGGCCCTTACTCCGGACTCGCAGAGAAGAGGAGATGCAGCACCTGGCTCCTCTCGGCTAGACAAAGGAAGCCAGGAGTTTATGAGGACTCTGGCTAGAGGGGCGGGTACAGTGACACATTAGATGCTGACTGGGGCTTCCCTGTCTTGCCCAGGGGAAGGGTAAGAAGAAGTTGTATTTAGAGCTGAGGACAGAAGAAGAGAGAAGTGGTCATTTGGAAGATAGGCTATTGTTTTTGGGCTTCAGCCATGTTAGACCAGCACCATAATGATTCAGCAGTTCATACTCGGGCAGGAACCTATCAAGGACTATTTAGAGTTTAGAACAATTTCTAGTGCATTACAGATACTGAACAAACACCAATTAAATGAACATATAGAATCCATCACTTATTGGAATAGTTATTTGTAACAGACACAGAACAAAATTCTGAATCCAGGAATGAATGAGCCTGTTCCTGTCTGCAGGGAGCCCACAGTCTTGTTTAGAGTATGTGTGCTTGGCCTGTCCTTCTCTGGCTAGCAGTATCAGTATCAACTGAGAATTTACCAGAAAGACAAACTCCCAGACCCAGCTGGGATCTCCTGCCCTAGCCACGGTGGGGGAGGACGGCAGTTGTGGACAAGCCCGGCTGGCAGTTCTGACATGTGGGGGAGCCTAAGAACCACACTTTACTGTCCAGTCAGACCACAAACAAGCAGTGGTAGCAGTGTGTGGCCTATGCCCTTGGCAAGGGCCAGGAATTTTAAAGAAATTCTTTGTTAAAGGTAAGATGGCTGTGCCAGTACAAATACATTTCCCTAACCTATGTGTCGTTTTCCCTTTTCTGATGGCTTTTACAGCCCTAAAGTGCGCAAAGAAACATTCTAAACAGAAGGGAAAGAAAAACAAAAACAAAAACAAAACTCAAACAGCAGGTCCAAGACCAAGGGAGTTGCAGCCTTGTTTAACCAGTTTTTAAAATCCAGTTGAACAAGGCAATAACTCTCCGGCCTGGCCCACGCTCTGTGCTGTCGAAATGACAGAATCTCTACACAGATGGAACAACAGGCCCAGTGTTGCCTGGCGAGAGGCAGCGGAACACTTAGACAATAGCAGCCACTCACAGACGAAGGCTTCACACAGCCCTGAGGAGCGAAACCTCAGCATATAGTCAGCTTGGCCAGAGGAAGCTGGCCGGGAAGGCTCAGGCCGCTCTCCATCTGCAGTGACCACATGTGAGCATCTCTGCTTGAAGCTTTTGTCTGCTGGCAGTACCTGCTTCCAGCGCAGTTTTCAGCTGACCCTGGGGCCCTGTTTCCTTTCCGCCCCTGACAAACACCAGTCAGCCTGCCCAGCTCCCTCTGATCTCAGCCACAGATAAAAGAGGACCTCCTGGACATTTTCATCTCATATTTATCCACTGAGCAAGACTTTGTGAACCATTTTAATTGGCCTGAATACCTCACACTGGCTATCAGCTGATAAATCAGCAGGAGACGCTTAGAAAGTTAGGTTGGCCTTAATCTTATTTTTAATCTCACTTTACAACTTGGAATAAAAGTGAAAAAGAAAAAAAAAGGACAAAAGAATAGAAAAGAAAGGAAAGAAGAAGAAAAGTTGATCAGGTTTTGTCTATTTCAAATCTTCCAGGATTTCAGCTGTACCCCATATGAAAACAGTTAAATGCTATTCAAAGAGAATCCAATATGCTAGGAATATGATAGGGGAGGTGGAATGGAAAATTCTGTAATTACTATGTTCATATTTCATGGTGAAATCTATTCAAGATTAAGTGGATTCTAATAGAATGGTACATGTATCCAAAACATTTGGGGGAAGCTTGGTTGGGTGGGTAGGAAGAATAATTTCATCAGGCCACAGATAGAGTGTTCACAGAATTCCTTGCCCTATGTAGCTAGTTTTGAATTTCTTCTTTCACAACATTGAGCCACTGGTCATAAAATCAGCATCACCAAGAAAAAAGCTGGTTAGCAGGGCTCTCCCTCCACATCCACACATGTGGGGTTTGAGGCCTGATGAGTCCTGAGTGTTGAGATAGCCCCCTTAGGCTTTGCTCATATATAGAAGACCCTCCATGGTTTTCACTGAATTCAGAAATCAGTCAGTTTCACTGAAAGTATACACAATGTGAAACCACAGGCGGAGTTTTCAGTGTGTTGTAAACATTCTCACAGCAAGAGCAAAAATAGCCCATTTTGATTCATGGCCTGCCAGTTCTTGCCCTTACTAGTGGCCAAGAGGAGCAAAGGAGCTGGGAAGGAAAAAAGCCAGAAAACGGGACAAGAGAGAGAAAGGAAAAAGGAGCGGGGGATGGGAGGAGAGTGAGGGAGGGGAAGAGAGTTGGAGAGGAGATTTTAAAGTGAACAGGCTTAAGTACCCTGGAATGTTCCACCTAAAGACTTCAGTGGAAGATTTCAAGGGCAAACTCCAGTAATAAAAGACTTCTTGGTTGTGTGAAGGTTACTAGTGAAGGCAGAGCTGCTGGCTGCCTGCCCGCTGGGCCTCATGACCGACCCTCGAATTGCACTTGGATTGGGGTTCATGCAAATATGAGCATCAGACAGGAAACAAAGCCTCGGCTGACAACCAAAATAAATGTTGCTGCAGGGCTTTGTGTCTATCTTTATGGCAGAGAAATGAGGGATTTTCCAGGATTTCCTAGTTCTCAATGTATCTTACACTGGGAGACTAAATGACAAATGGGATCCGTTTATACATGGGAGAGAGAGAAAAAAATATAAGAAATGATGTTCATGGTGTTTAGAGTCTACACATCTAAGAGAAAATGACATTCAAAAGAAATAACACTGATTATGTTCTACTTCAATTTTAAAGTTTGCTTTGATTGGGCCACGGGTATAGTTTATTGTTCTCTACTGTCTTCACTGCAAATTTATAAGGTCAAACAGTATTTTTTCCAATGGCATTTTAGGTTTTAAAAATGTAAATACCTGCTTAATTCAATTGTATTCTTCCTTATATTCCCCTGAGTAGCTAACATTTTAAAAGACTTTGCTCCTGGATCTCACAAACTCAAGTGTAGAACTGTTGTTCGCTGTCACTGTATTAGTCCAGCGATTTCATGGATCATCAGAAAGTTCCTGATTTCCTGCCTTTAATCTGATTCTGAACACTAAATCTCTGCTTCACAGTTTGTTAGTCCTCACCTTAGGGCATGATATACATTTTCTCTGTCATTCAGCTTCTACATTTATCAAATAGAGATGATAATATCCACCAACAGGGTAGTTGGGGAAGTTAAATTAGTTCATAAAAATTAATCACTTAGAACAGTTCCTGCTGTGGTGCCAGGAATCTGTTAAGTGCCAGAGAGATATTAGTTTTATTCTGAGTCAGTCATTTATTCATAAGTCCAATTTTTAATCAATCAACTTCTCTGTGTAACAGTTCCTTTGGTTTTGCAACCGTGGTTTCCTTTTTCTGCATATTTTCTCTTTTTCCCTTAAGATCTGAACTCAAATGTCAGTCTCCCCTGAGACTGGAGTATAGATCAAATTCTCAATGTCCTGAATTCTTTTTCTTAATCACACTGATCAGAGTCTTGTTACACATTTGACTTTCATAACTTGGTGAATGCATCACCTTCATAGGACCATGTACCTCTTAAGAGCGTAAAAGTAAGTAGGACTGCCCAAGTTTCTGTTCACCATTTTATCCTCAGTGATGAGTAGTAAAAAAGGACGTGTTTAGGGGCTGGGGATTTAGCTCAGTGGCAAAAGCGCCTGCCTGGCAAGCGCAAGGTTGTGAGTTCGGTTCCCGGTACCGGAGAAAAACCAAAAAAAAAAAAAAAAAAAAAAAAAACAAAGGACGTGTTCACTAAACAATTTCTGCCTGAACAGATGAGTAAGTACGCCATTTTATCAGTGTACTGAGTATTCATGAAGATCAATTGTCCCTGCATTTTAGGAGCAAAGAACAAATTAATGGTTACAGTCTAGTCTGGAATGAACTTCAATGGCACAGGCTCATGATGAACTAGTTATCTGCACAGGTGCAGAACTGGCCTAGTTATCTACACTAGTACACCCTGAGCAATTGAGGCATTTTATTAGTCAACTTTCCCATTGCTGAGACACAATACCTGGCACCCACAACTTAAAGGAGGAGAAGTTTAATTTGGCTCACAGTTGCTGGGGATTCACCCCATGGTTGGCTGGCTCCAAAGCAGAAACGTCATGGTGGCAGGGTGTGGTGGAGCCAACCTGCTTAGTATGTGGTGGCCATGAAGCTAAGCAAGAAAACAGTGCCAGAGAGGAAGGGGCTAGGGCCTCTGTAGTGTACCAGAGGTCCCCTCCATGGCCCACCCAGGTACACCCACATGTGTGCTTTACTGATCCTCTGGGTGGATCTCAAAGCCAATCAAGTTGACACTTCACCTCACTGCCATGGGTATGGTCCCCACACAATGAGAACCTGGTTAATGAAGCTGGGTAATAGCCTTAGCTCCTTAAGAAAGTTGCATTTTGGACCCTTCAGTTCAGTTACTCTTTGCATTAATGTTACCTGGAAACTCTAAGAAGTATCTCCCTAACTTTTTTCCTGAATAACTTAGTTTGTTATTGCTAGGACTCTGCAAAATTTTCTTTCTTCCTAAAAATAATTTTACATTTAGTGCTGAGTTGAGGAATATTTGTGATTATTAGAGGTCGAGTCTTCTGAGGGTTTGAACTAGGTCTACGATTCTGGGCATGACATTGAACTATATTTTAAAAATTTGCTCAGAGTTTCCCTACCATACATATTCAATCCAACTGTGCAGTGTAGAGTGAAATAGAGTTTGGAAGACTACATCTCAAAAGCTAAAACCAGTTGAATTTTTATCTTTTTTGAATTCACAATAACTGTGGCTTTATAACAATGGATATCATCAACATGTAGTCATTAAACACTTGTTTAGTAACTAGGCCACAGTATATATGACTTTTGGTCATGAGACTTTAGTGTCTCTTCTAATAGCTGATTATCAGACTTTGGGTTAATTCATCATTTACGGGCTATGCTCTGGCTTTTTCTCTGTACCATGGGGATAATTGTAATACTTGCATCATAGAGTTTTTGTGAAGTTTAGGTTGAGAATGCATGTGGAATGCTTAGAAAAATGTAGTATAAACTAAGTGTCCAATACTGGTAAGAAAAAAGATGAGGCTGATTATATACTCCTCAGCTGTAATATTTCACCTTAGTAATTTTCACTAAAGTAACCCTGGAATAAGCATCTATGAATGTGCTGAAGGTAGACTTAGCTTCTTTCCAGAGAAAGGCATCTTCAAGATAGGTCACATAGAATCTCCGTAAATGTTTTTCAAGGACAATGACCAACATAAACTTAAAAGTGCTCAATCGCATAAGGAAATGAGGCACTAAGAGTGAGAAGTAGCAGAAACAATAAAGAGCAAAACAGAATTATAAAGACTTTGGATATTGGACCTGTCCATGAAAGAATATAAAAAAGAATTTAGAATTATTACCTAAAAAAAGGGAAATTTGTGACTAGCTATAAGCAATAGGGAACTAAAATACAAGAATGAACTTCAAGTATCATCCTAGCTATTCCCTTTACCTTAGCTGTCAAAACAGGTTCTTTTGCCAATTTCACATTTGAGGTGTAAATCTTAACTTGAACTCTGATCTTACAGTTGATATTCTAACAATGCTCTTGTTATTTCCCTTCCTTGGAAGGAATAATGAGTTCACTTTTTGCACCACTTTGGCAGAGTTGGAAATCTTTCCAAGAAAAGACAGAGGTTCTGAGGCCTTGTCTTGTCTTAGGGCAGTAATAAATTTCACAACCTGTCCTCTGTCTGCTTCAGTCCTTAATTCATAGAGAATGGCCTCAAAGTTGTTAAAATGAAGAGGAAGTTTATCATTTCACATAATAGGAAATATAAAGGTAGCTTAGCTTTAGGGTTTGTTGATTAAGTAGTATAGCAATGGACCCAGATTCTCTCTGCCTTTTCATGCACACCCCTGGTTTCATTCTAAAAGTGGTTCTACTTGTCATTACCAAAAGATTGTGAAGGGTAATAGACACATGTTGTCATGGCTTGTGTCTAGATGTCCCCTCAAAGCCTTGTGCAGTCATGGGGGAGGGCTTCTAGAGTTTATGATTGATTCATGGTCGAATGTTGGAATTATGGGTGTGAGTGCTATACCTGTCCTGGAGTGGGAAGCCTGCATACATATAAGGGAGGGAAAGAGGCTTGCTTGCTGCTCCTGCCTTTTTTTCGCTCTTGCTGCTTTTGCTGTTTTCTGCTGCCATGAACTGTTGCCCCTGCCATGTACCACTCTGCCTTGGAGCCAGCCAAGTATAGCTCAGGTGTTTTGTCTCAGCAATGAGAGAAAAGTAACCCAGATAGAATTTGGTACTAGGTGTGGGCCCATTGCTGTGACTATACCTGACCATGTGGTTCAAAAGCCTTTGGAAATGGCTTGTGGGAAGTTTTTGGAAAGGTTCTGAGATTTCAGCTGAAAGAGAAGTGCTAGAATGCCTTCATCTGTTCTGTATGGGAGATTCTGGTCAGAGCTCAGAAGACCAGAAGGTTGATAGAAATCCTGCTGTTAAAGAACAGGTTCGGAAGGTCTCTGATGGTTTCTGCTGGAAGAAGGACTGCATTGCGTGCTGGACTCCAGATGATGTGTGTTATGGCTTGGCAAAAATTTTGTCTGCATTTTCCTCATGTCCAGAGACTTTGCCTGACACTGAGATTAAGGACGGTGGACTGATTAATCTGGCAAAAGAAATTTCAAGTCAGGTGAATGTTGTGGCTGTGGCACGGCTATTGTTGGGGGCATTTAGCTAGGTTTACTCTGAGCATCAAGAGGAAAAAGCCCAGCAGTATGATTTAAAATGTGAGTTTGGCCAGAAAGGAAGTTCCAGAAAAGCTGTAGTGTATAAAGATAGAGCAGAAGAGATCTCGATTGCTAGAAGAAACAGGAGAATATAAAAGATGGCCTGAGGGCATCAGAAGCAGCAGTGAATCTCCATCATATGCAGCCTCAAAACTGCAAAGGTGAATGACATTGCTTTGAGAAGAAAGCTGCAGAGTATCATGCTCCATAACGGTGGCTGCATAAAGAATTTATTCCTCGGACTTGGATTCAGAGTTTTCAGGGATCCAGGCACTCGAACCCTATGATCGAGAAAGAGGAAAGGTTGGCTACTGCTCCAGGTGGCAGCAGACCTTGGCATCATCCATGTGGCACTGGTGTTAGGCGCATACAGAATGCAAGAGTTCTGAGGTTAAAAAGGCTTCCCCCTCGATTTCAGTAGGCCTGGGAAGCCAGGCAGTGTGCCCCTGAGAGGACAGCGTATGAAGCTGTGAGTGTGAAGCAAAAGGTGCAGTGAAAGAGAAAGACCGCAGAAGTTTGGAAAAGCCAGGAACGTGGATTGTCTAAAGCTGCAAGGAGGGAGCAAAACAGGCCTAAGAGAGGAGCCATGGGAGCTATGACCATCAGAAGTGCCATAGGGGTGGAGTCATGCAAGTCCTTTGGAGCTCACAGTATGCCACAGATTGCTTCAGATGCTGGACATGGAACTATAGGACTTAATGTTTGCCTTGCTGGATGTTGGACTTATGTTGGTCCCAGTGCTTTGTATCCTCCTGTTTGTAACTTTTGGAATGGTAATGTTTATCTTGTGCCACTGAATGTTGGAAGTGTTTAACTTTTCATTTGTACAGGGGCTCACAGCTAAGAGTTTGCCTTACAGCTTGGAGGAGACTTAGGACTTGGACTTGTCAGCAATGCTGAAACTTTTAGGACTTTGGCAACTCTTAGAGATTTACTAAAATGCTCTTTGCATAAAGACTAGGGGGCAAGGGGAAGAATGTCATGGTTTGTGTCTAGAAGTCCCCTCAAAGCCTTATGCAGTCATGGGGTGGGCTTCTAGAGTTTATGATTGATTCAGGGTTCAATGTTGGGATTATGGGTGTGAGTGCTACACCCGCCCTGGGTTGGGCAGCCTGCATACATATAAGGGAGGGAAAGAGGCTTACTTGCTTCTCCTGCCTTTTTTTTCTCTTGCTGTTTTTGCTGTTTTCTGCTGCCATGAACTGTTGCCCCTGCCATGTACCACTCTGCCTTGGAGCCAGCCGAGCATGGACTGAAACCTCCACAAACAGTGAGCTAAATAAACCTTTCCTTCCTTAATTCTGAGCATCAGGTATTTTGTCTCAACAGTGAGAGAAAAGTAACCAAGACACGTGTCCAATTAGAGAAAGCTAAAGAGTAAAGCAAAAGCACCCAGTAAAAGTTTTTTCTTTACTCTGATAGGAAAAACATCAATCATGTGGCTACTCTGCTCTGAAACTACTGATTGGCATACATTTGAACTCCTGAACTGATGGCTGGTAGAGAAGTAGGAGTTTATGTAAATAGTTTAGACCAGTTGCTCATGGTTGCCTATGAAACTAGCATGCTGTGAATAAATTTAAGGAGCTATTACTGTCACAGTGAGTTGGAGGAATAAGTGGATGAGAAGCTAATGTCCTACAAATTATAAAGTTTGAAAAGAACAGCAATATGTTGAACATAATAAAAAATCACCTTCTAATCTGTGGGACTTCTTTTAAGTAACAGCTTAATAGATATAATTTATATATTGTAGAACTCACTATTTAAAGTGTATAATTGAATGTTTCTTAAGGTTAACTATTACTATCATCAATTTTAGAACATTTTCATCTATCCGTGTCTACTCTAAAACCCTAGGTACTTAGCAACTACATAATCTCCTTGGGAAACCACTTATTTCTGCATCTATAAATTGTGCTTGTTCCACATATCTGACATAAACGGTATGAAATAAAATGTAGCATTTGGTTGCTAGCTTTTTTTCATTCAGCATAATATTTTCAAGATTTCTGGGCCAGGGATATAGCTCAGTGGCACAGCACCTGCCTGGCAAGTGCAAGGTCTTCAGTTCAATTCCTGGTACCAAAACCAAAAAAAAAGATTTCTTTATGAATCAGTACTCAATTCCTTTTCAGTCCAAATAATATTTCATTGAATACATATACCATATTTGACTTATATATTCATCAACTGGTGGACATTTAGATAATTTCTACTTTTTAGTTATCATAGTTGTTGCTTTGGGTGTTTCTGTATGCAATTTACATGTACATATACTTTCATTTTTCTTAGATATATATTATACATAGGAGTGGATTCACTGAGTCATCTGGTAATTGTTCAAATTTTAAAGGAACTTCTAGCCTTTTTCCAAAGCAACTGCACAATTGTATATTTTTGCCTGATCTACAGGTGGAAATATCCTTGCATATAATTATTTCAGTGTTTTATGTTACTTAGACTTACATAAACACATAAAGCATGTTTTGCAAGGTATGGTTGCACACTAAATTTTCCAAGAATTCTTCCACACTGAGGGAAGGCTACCTAATGCTTTGTTGGCAATTTTACCAGGAGTTATTTGCCATTTCAGAAAAAGACCTACTATTGATTGTATCTGAGCTACCCACAAAGCATACTTTCTATCAGTCTATATTCTGTGGTTTTCAACCGGGGTGATTTTACCTCCAAAGGTCATTTGCAATGTCTGGACGCATTTTCAGTTGCTCAGGTAGAGGTGCTGTCTGTATAGGAGGTAGAGTAAAAGACAGCTGCTCAGCTTCCTGCAAGGTATAGGATAGGCCCCACCACAAAAATATCCAGCCTCCAATGGCAACAGCCTTGAAGTTGAGAAACCCTGGTCCTACTGACAGTTTTCACATTCACAGTGCTCTAGCCATCTTCCTGCCACGTATTATATGTAAATGCACATATCCCATGAAACTTTACAGTATACATTGGGTCAGATTTTATTGACTTGCTACTATATTTAGATCATATCATCCCTGAATTTTATTTCTGGATAATCCAAGGAATGCTAACATAGTTTAATTCTGCTAGAGTGAGTGCTAGTGCTTTTGACCCCTCACATCCAACACTGGGTGCTGGGCTAAGGCTCGCCTTCTCTGAGACCACTGGGTCCTGTAAGGGAGGAATAGACACCCAGGGGAACCTGCACTCTGTGAGGAAGGAGGAAGAGAGGACTGCTGTGTGGTTAGTGAAGTCTGCATAAGGTACAGTGTCTGCCAAAGTCCTGATTTTCAACATCTGGGAAGCCTGATTTTATTTCTTACCCTAGCGCCTTATAACTCCTCTCCCCTTCTCTCCTCCCTCCCTTCGCTCTTCCCCTCCACCCTCTTACTCCTCCCTCCTCCCCTCCTCTTCTCCTCTGGCCATCCTCTTCCTTCCCTCCCTTCCTTTCCTTTCTTTCCTCCAACTTATTTCAATAGAGTCCATTATTTGCCACTAAAAATACTGTGAAGTAAAACAAAGACAGATGGAGAAATAATTATAATTGGGGGAAAAATAGCACGGCATTTTTGAAAGTGCAAAGAAAGACTGTACTAGATACAATTTAAGCCAGTCTTGCCTGGTGGCTCTTATTGGCAGATGTTGCTGTGGGATTTCTCCATCTAAAACAGTGACAGTAGACGGAGAAAACATAAAGTGGCGCACAGTTTGCACGGGGGCAGCAGAGACTCCACAGAAAAGAGTCGTCTTGGATGAAAAAGAGCTGAGAACATTTCCTGCCTGTGGGAAGTCAGAGCTGTGAAACTTGCCTCTGCTCTGCAGCCAAGCCGTTGATTTCTTCACTGGTCTCAAAATGGAGGCAGCTCTGTTGCTGACTAGTCTAACTTTTCTTTGCAGAACTGCAGACTTCGGTGTCCATCAGACTATCACACATGCACTTAGGAGTTCAAATCAGATCCTAATTTCTGCCTCAGGGATGATGACTTCGGTAGATCTGCTGGATGCCGGCGAGACTGCATTCTCAATAAGATGCTTCCTTCTCTCTCTCTCCTTCCCTTCCCTTTCTGTCTGTGATTTTGATTCAAGTTTTGAAAATTCTGCTTTATTAGATGCAACGATCTGGTCTTTTTTCCCTGACTGAGGCGAGAGTTGGGAAAGAAAACGCTGCCAGGGTTTTTCCTGCTGCTGTGAGCTGACTCAGATCCATTTGTCAGCTCAGCTTTCTGACTGCTTACAGAGGGCCAGAAAGCTGGCTCTTCTGGGGTTGGCTGACATTCCCTCTGCGATGGAATTTCCTTTGCCGCAGAACCTGTGGACTGCATCATGCTGCACACAGATTCGGTTGCTACTCAGGCAGGATTCCTTGAGATGAGCTCAATCAAGTGAGGCAGAGATGGGGCCTCCAGGCCCTAGGAACTCACTGGTTGACATGAACATCATGGAGGAGTTTGTGATTCAGAAGAAAATGTCTATCATCACTCACCAAGAGCATCAGGCCACTGATCACGTCAGTTGCCCTATGAAATGTGCACCTTGTGCACTAGCACAGGAGTTACTCTTGATAAAAACCAGGGTTAGAGGATCTGATGGATGTATTTATATGTGTATATAACCCCTGATAGGCTGAGATTTCTGTCTTTCCAGTGCACTTTGATGTGGAGAGAAAATACATTTGCAGAAATCCCTGTAAGAGCAGGCTTGGGTGTCCACCCCACCCCCAAAGGCATTCTGAACCAGATGGAAAGCAGGTCCCCAGGATATGAAAAGCTGAAGTGCTGCAGCGAACAGTCCTTTCAGCCGGGATTGCTGGTGAGTTTGGAGAGGTGACTCAGATTTATGCAAGTGAATCAGAGAGACACTTTTCTGGTAGCAGATGGTTGATTTGCCTTTTTCAAGAAGAAAGAAAATAGGACATGCAGTAATGTCAGGAGGACTAGAAAGATTGGTGTCCTCCCTGTGAAGGCCACAGGTGTCCTGAGGAAGAACTGCAAGCCATCTTGGTGACAAATGATGCCAGCTCTTCTCGCAGAGCAAACATCCTCATTGTCCTCACCTATGCCCGTGACAGACACTGCCAATGGATCACAGTACTGTTTCTTTCTCTGGGCAGACATTAACAATTGATCAGAGGGGCAGGGATATAGCTCAGTGGCACAGCGCCTGCCTGGCATGCTCAAGGCCATGAGTTCTGTTCCTGGTACCAAAAAAAGAAAACAATTGGTCAGAGTTAACACCAGAGATGACACAAAGAGATGCTTAAGTATTCTGTCAGGGAGGATCTGAAAGAATGTCCTAAATCACATGAGACATGGGAACAAAGCAAATGTCACAGAACAGTTGCAAAGTGATAGCAGCCAATGGTCACTCTTGTTAAAGACTCACTGTCCTGTTTTTAATTCTCTCACTACATGTTTATTTCTGCCATAAGATTATGACACCACTTGATACAGGAGCACTCTTGTTCATTTTTGTAGATCTGCAATAAGTAAATTTTGAGATCCAATTATTTTATAATGTGAAAGACTACTTTCTCACCCTGCAGATGCTACTCTGCTAATATTCTGACCTCTTGTTAGTCAATACACTTCTGTATAGAGATACTATGTGGACAGTACTTGCAGATGGGTTCTGTGATACCTCCAGTTTGGGGGAGTTGTGTAGAAGTTCAGTGACAGTTCCATGCCAAACAAAATGCCATGATTCCTCCTTTCCTTAAAGAATATGAGGCCTTTTGGGCAAAGTACTTACTTGAATTAGAGTACATTCATGCATATACATTTTAATAATAACAACAGCTGTCATTTACTGACAACTTAATATATTTTAGCCCTTGTGATGAGGTCTTTAATTAAATTATCTTATTAAATTTTTGCTTTAAGAGACATCTTTAGCTTAATTTTCTAGAAGAGAACATTGAAGTTTGGGAAAGGCAGGAAACTTGCCTGAGGTTACAGAGCTGAGATTTGGCCGCGCTAATATTCAGACTCAAGAGGTTGAACCCCAAAGTGTTTGTTAGATGCTGGCCCTTAAAATTTTCTACCCTAGTCCGGTAAACATGGAAGCATGAGAAGGCTCCATGCCAGGAAGATTTCGGGCCAGGTCCTTGTGGTCTGTTTATCTCCAAATTACCTGTGTAGAGATTTCTGCCATCCACCATTTCTGCTTCTGCTTGGAGACAGTGGGTTCCGAGAGGAAAAGCACGCAGAAACTGTAAGCTGACACCTCTCCCTGGCCATGCCTGTGACTTATGAGCACACATCAGACACACAGTTGCCAAACACTCTTGCAGGATACTCATTTTCCTCGGGTCCCAGCTGCCTGAGAGTCCAGAAAGAAAGCTGGGGCCAGCTCTGGGGTCAACCAAGCAAACAGATGGAGATGAGCAGAGGTGACACCCGATCGCTCCTTGGCATCTGTGGGGCCTGTCGCGGCTGTGCTGGCTGGCCAGTGCTTTGACCCAGCTAATCCTACTGGTCATCCTCATGCCAGCTGCCTTGTGTCATTCATTCTGCCCTCGAGGTGACTTCCACTGGCAGAGGCTCTCCTTCCAAAAGCCAGGAGGACAGAGCTTAAACTGCTTGCTTCCACCGTGGCCTTGAGTCTGGGTCTGGCAGGGCTTACATGGACTAAAGGAGTAGCTGAGGTGCTATATAACAGGTAGCTTAAGATAACGCTGTTCTATCTCCATGTACGTCCTTTTTTGATTATTTAGCATCAACAATGTTATATACCTGCTATGGTTAGCTAAGTCTTCTGGAATATTAGACTAGAAGAATGAAGGACATGGGCTTATATGAGGGTGGTCCTTTGGGTCCATGGCTACAGACTTCATCCCTTCCTCCTTCTGTCTAACAGTCACTGAGCCCCTATTATATGCCAATTGCCTTATGTTGTCATGCCAATTACCTACCAAATAAACAATGAAGAAGCTAATTTCATTAGAGCCCCATGAAATGTACAGTCTACCTACTGGAAGAAGATGAAAAATAAACTTGGTAGAAACAGAGCAATATAATTAATATTTGAGCAAAGCTGATAGAAGTGTGTTACAGAGGGCCATATATGACAGTCCAGAGGCTGGCAAAGGCTCAGTTCCTTCCAGGAAATGAAAGGTGGCCCCTGGGGCTGGAGTAACATGGACGCTGGGTTGGAGCAGAACACTGGGAGAGTGAGACAGCCATAGGGCAGGTCATAGGGCATAGATCCTGCTGGGAGAGTGTGCTTTTTATTTGCATTTCACTAGAACACACATGCCAGGTTTCAAGCAAAGAAATAACACAAACTGGGCAATGTTTTAAAATAACTTATTATCTTACGGTTTGGAGGATATTTTGGACAGAATTAGAGGGGAAGAACTATGCACTGCCATGGCTGGCATTGCCTTGTATTTAAATTCATTTTTTCATAAATAGGGAGACCACATAATTTTTCACACAAAGTGGGACACATCTGAGAAGACTAAGCACCAAGAGTATATGAAGACAACAGGTATGGTGTGGCGTCCTCACGGCCCAATGAGTAAGTCGGTTAACCCCTCATAACCCTGGGTCTGGCGTGCATTTCCGCTGTGACAGCCTCCCTGCCACTTTGAACTCTTATCATTCTTACACTCTGTTGGTGTTAGTTACAAACATGACTTTTGCTATCTGTTCTTCTCTAGATGGCTGTTTACATCTTCCTCGGTTAGAGACCATTTCTTCCCTTACACCTGGATGCCAAGCTCAGTGACGGCAGATGCTGTGTTATCTCTCAACAGTCCTTCCCGTCATTGCTAGCACATTTATACCTAATGAATGCTCAATAAATGTTGTCTTTATTTAGTAGTAAAATTATTACATCATTTCAGGCACATGAAAAAATACCACTTACTCTGGTCAGAAAGAGCTAGGGGCGGCCCTCTGGGAAGGTGCAGAACCATCTCCAGATCAAATCAGGTTTCCAGTTTACTGAGAGTCAGAAAGCCCTATGGATGTGCTCAAATGCACAGCAGGGAAATTGGGAACAAATGCTTTTGGAAACCCACGTGTTTCGGGGCTGGGGAGCCTTTACAGGCTTGTAGGCCACATGGCAGTTTCAAGTTTTTCATATACAAGGCTTGGAAGTGAAAGTCAGATGTGATTAAAAATACACATCTTACAGATGTCTGGATGCTGTTCAAACCCCCAAAAGTGTGATAGAAAATGCACCACTTTCCACATTTCTAGGGCAGGAAAAAGGGCCACCGTGGCCCCTTTGTCTCCTTATTGAATGGGTGTGTTCAAGTGACGTTTAAAATTTGTAGTGTCATCTCAGCTGCCCATTTACCTTTTTTAGTGGTCCTATTTGCTTGTCTGACAAAGAAATCAGAGTAATTAGAGGGACATTTGATGTGTCCTAGGGGATGAAAAGTCCTTATTATTTTTAGCATATGCTGAGTAAGTCTAGGTGACTGCAATATGTATATAAACATAATTTGTGGAAATAAAAAATATAAAAGCTGTGATACTGCCTCCATGATACTAAAATAGAACAATTTTTAAACTCTTTTGTACATTACCATTTTTAAACCAGAATGTTAATTTTATTTATTTTACTTTTACCTTTCCATAAGCATTCTCTGACCATATCTAGCCATCTGACTTGTTTATAATAACCTGTTTACTTATCATCAATTTAAACACGCGATCTGAACATCTGTCTCCTATCCTAACTTATTTGCTTCCACGTGTTGTGTTAGCTTGAACTTTCAGCCAACATCTTTTTCTCTAGGACTCACAGGAATTGCCGAGACCCCATAGGTGTCTCCTTGTGAAGGACTGGATGGGTATGTTTGATTTGAAAATTCACATTTCCCACCCAACCAAAAAATAAAGAAAGAAAAAAGAAAAAAAAAAACTTCTCTGTGTTACACAGGCAAAGATCAAAATGGGAAAGAAAAGCACTTTGTTTGCCAGACAAAGACAGGCTATCAATTTTCATAAATCTGCATTCCCAAGACAACTGCTCATGTCTGGTAAGAGGTCACTTTCTTTGAACTTACATACCAGAAAGTATTTTTCCCCTTGTCTCAAAAAGCTGAAGAATATAGTTAATAATAGTATACATGTAATTTAAGTAATTTCAGGCAGGTAATTTTGTTAATTTCAACAATTCTATTTTATAAGAATGGGGTTGTGGGTGGGAAAGGGCCGTGGACCAGAGTCCTAAATAAACATAACATGCAAATATCCTTTCTGTTTGTTTAATTTTAAAAGTCATAAATCTTATACATACATGTAATGTATGCAATTGTTTGTATTTATGTATATATGCATCTCTTTCTGAATTATAAGATGGACTTTTATATATATTAATTAAACAATGAGAACCAAGCACAACTCAAATATGACTGAAAATTTGTGGTTAAAATACTGTTCATTAAAGAACAAAATATCACATTTTTAAATCTCTAAGTTTTAAAACCCTTCCTCTTGTCTTTTTTCCTTCTTCTAACATTCTGTTACGAAAATCCCTACAAAAATTTTAACACCAAACATGCTTATGTACAGTATCTGTCACCCTTAATCTGCTTCCCAGCAAAGTTTTATGGCTGGGCCTGGGAGACAGACAGAGCTCACATTACTAAGACTGCCTAATACACATACAGTGAGTTGTATAACCAGAGCCCATAAATCAGTAGGCATAGATCAGCTGAAACAACACATAGCAGGAAGCCATGAGGATGTTTAGAGTCGGCAATTGTTCGTGTATGTTTATAGTATCAGAGAGTGTGAAGGTTAGACAATCAGGGTCATCTAGATCAAAGACCCTTACCTGGATGACAAGCTGAGTCACTTCACATGCCCAGTAGACTTTTGGCATTCTCGGCCACTCCCCTAGAAATTCTGATTTAGCAGAATGGGGTGGGTCCTGATACTGTGAGTGATTCACAGTTGCTTCAGGTGTTTCTCAGTGCAGTACAGGAAACCATACATTACACCTGTGCTGTTCGTGGACCAGCAGCTTCACTGTTGTGAGGAAGCAGGTCATAAACACAGAATCTCCCGCTCCACCCAAGGTCAAGACCCATCGCTGAATCTGTACTTTAGAAGATGCTCAGGCGATTCATGTGCACAGTAAAATTTAAGAAGTGCTGATCTAGACCAGTGCACAGTGACCTAGGACTGCTAGTGCCTTTGTTATAAGTAAAAGAATTACATTTACGTAGCCCCAAACTCGATTTTACTTTGTTGTGGGGAACAGCTGAAGCTGGAGATCGACCAAGGCCAGCCTCAAGCACCCAGCGCCTGAGGCAGGACATATGAATAAACTGCTCTAGTTTCAAGAGCACAGAGCCTGAGACACGCCAGCCACCCATGTAGATAAGGTATTAGGCGGAGAGGTTTCACGTGATACCCAACCTCCCAAGTGTATAAATAAACGCACTGCAGCCCTGGGAGTGCTCTCCTTCTCCTCACCTTCCTCCTTCTTCCTTCCTTGCTTCTCATCAGAAGAGAGGGCTCCATACTGCCTGGGTATTCTAAATTCTAACTCTTACCCTTTCTTCTCCATCCTCTCACCGTCCTCACCCTGGGAACATTGAGAGCTGCTCGGGATGCAGCACTTTGTTGTATTTTATTGAAATTTGTCAGCTAAATATTTCCTATTCAGATTTTGAATCTCATTTCAGGAGTGACTTTATGATTTGATGCTGAACCTATTGGGTGAAATAATCAGTCAGATAGGAGGTTAATCCTGTGGGGGGAAAATACACTCTCATGAAGTACCCAGCAGAGTTATTCATGATAGTGTTGATCAAAGTACCTACTTGTAGAATTGAAAGACTCCATGTTAAAGCCTTGTGAATCTAGGGGAAGCTGCACTGATTGGTGGCTAATTTAACAGCAGGAAGTTAAGTTAGGGTGTATTGGTTAAAACCCAGCATTGAAGAAGGAAAAATGCAGGGTTTGACTCCTTTTATTTTTCAGTGAATAAGAGCATGTGCTTGAGCTTTTAAAAATCATTTGAGCCTCAGTTTCCTCATGTGCTAAATGGGAAAAATAAGAATGTCCACATCATATTACAAGCATACTAGGATACTTGGATCTCTGCCTTGTATTTCAAGGTTACATTATGTCACTTGGATGGCTCAAAGGAGTAGTTGGTTTTTGTTTTATTTTAAATTGAGATATCATTCAAATATCATAGAATTCACCCTTTTAAAGAGTAAAGGGAATCCTTTGGGTTTAAAGCTAGTTTGGTGGATTCTTGGGATTGTATTAAAATCCCAAGGACCAGCAGGTTGACAGCAGCTGTAGTCTGTGTAAGCATAAGCAAATTCAGGAGGCCGGAAAGGATCTCATTACATTTCACGCTGGTCCTGACATTACTCAGGCACATGTAGTGTCTTAGGATGAATTCCCTCGGCTTGACCTCTAAAGTTACTTCTCAAATACATATGACTTCATTTAATATTTATAGTCAAGTGGGTAAGATCTGCAGGACTTTGGAATGATATTGGTGTTGTCTGAAAGCCAGAGTTATTAAACAAGGTCTACCAAAGGGGGATGGGCTTGCGTGGTGGATCACAGAGTATGTAGCCTTATCTCACACTTAACACTTGAATTCACTCAGACCGAAATGAATTTTCAGGCCAGGGAATATAAGAGTTACCAAAAACAAAACTAAGTGGAGTTGAACAGTAGGGGAAGAAGTAGGGTTGGCTGCTCTTCTCAGTATGATGTAAGACCCCAGCTGAATTAGATCAAGAAGTGAGATGCTAATTATATCCAAATAACCCATAACCAATGTTGGGGTTTCAAAAATACTGCTCCTTAGTAATAACTTGTATTTTGACCAAATAATCCAGTTGATAAAAGTAACAGTTTTTTAAATCATTAAATTAGTAAAATAATTTTTTTTCAGGTACTGTGTTCAATGTTGGGGGTTTGCTATCAAACATTTATTCTTGACCACTGCTGGTAACAGTATAAATGCATTTTATGATATATAGCAAGAATCTTCAGAAATTTGTAGTTCTTTAAATATTATATTTGGACTACAATCCCTCAGGTACAATACAAAAAAACTTATCAACAAATACTTAACCCCAGTTTTCTTTTTCAAACAGCATGATGAGTTAGTACTTTTGAACTGTGTAGAAACCAGGTTAGAGCAAGTAAGTGCCTACACTGTGGATAGTAGTCATGTTTCAGGTTATGGGATAAGGGAGTTACAAATTTACACAAGGCAGAATCTAGAACAAATATTGAGCTAGTAAATTAGTATTGGTGGTACTTATGGCTTTTAATGTATAGAAATATGGATGTAACTATAGATATGGGTACAAATAGAGGTGAAGCAAATATATATACACATATAAAGCTACTATGTATAACTGTATATATGAAAATGTTTGTATTTTCTAGCTTTGTTGCCTGAGGGAACTTAGAAATATTCACATCCTAGTAGGAACAAGCACACCTAGGCCTCCTTGGAAAATTCTAAGGGAGGCACAATAAAATGAAAATGAAACAAGACAAACTCATAAAAATGAACCTAGAAATTCATGTTATGCCTAGTGAACAAATGTGGGATAATGTGGGCAGCAGAATAATGATAGTCACATATTATGTCTTACTGAATAAGTTAAGAAATCACAAATCCATATGGATATAAATTATTTAATTCATTAAAGAAAAGGAATATTTCTCCCTGTAGAGAATGATATCTCATAAGTCCAAAAGGAATGATGCAATCAGAAAATCACCACTTGGAAATCATCATAATCATAACTAATTCAAGCTACAATAATCAAGATACTAAATATTCTATTTGAGCATTTGACCAAGCTGTACTTCTCTTGTGTATATTCCTGAGTTAAAGAGATCATGCTATAGTGACACATGTGTGCCTATGTTATACAACTCAGTTCACAATAGCTAAGCTCTGGAAACAACATAGATGCCCTCCAATGATAAATGGATAAAGAAAATGTGGTACATATGCACAGTGAAATATTCAGCCTAAAAGAAGAATGAAATCATGTCATCTGCAGGAAAGTGGATGAATTTTAAAATGATAATATTAAGTGAAATAAGTCAGATGCAGAAAATAAAATATCACATGGTGTCTCCTATATGAGAAACCTAAAATATAAATAAATAGAGCGGTAAAATAAAGGAGACATGGTAGAAAAGGAAGCAGACTCTTGGGAGATGGTTTCACAAGGGGGTTGGGGAAAGGGAGGGGCTAGGGAGGGGTGATAACTGGATGGAAAATAATCATGATATGTTACATGCAC
This sequence comes from Chinchilla lanigera, assembly GCF_000276665.1. Lineage (NCBI taxonomy): Eukaryota > Metazoa > Chordata > Mammalia > Rodentia > Chinchillidae > Chinchilla > Chinchilla lanigera. The sequence goes on along the minus strand of NW_004955421.1, from coordinate 14,527,598 downwards.
GTACCAGTCCCCTCAAATGAACATAACTATTATGTACTGCAAATGCACACCAAAAAAATTAGTGGTAGAGAAAAATGGCAGGAACACATAGAAAAGAAAAACACTGTTATTTAATATAGTGATGGAGACTTTCTTGGAAAAGAGCTAAAGATTACTTAAATATGTGTAGATTTTCAAATTGCTCATAATTATTTCTAATGAGAAAAAAAAGCATATCCCCATTTTTTACACCTTCTAATTTAAGGTTGTCCTTAATTTTAACAAGGACTAGGTTTTAAAAGAAAATATTTGTTAGTCAAAAAATGGAAAACCTATTTGGAGTACAAAATTGCTTCAAATGTTGGCTACTTAGTTCATTACTAATTAGCATGCTAATTATAAAGTGCAACCTGTCAACACTTCAGTGCTTTTTTGTTTGTTTGTTTGTTTTGAGACAGGGTCTTGCTATGCAGTTCAGGCTGGCCTTGAGCTCACTTTGTAACCCAGGCTGGTCTTGAACTTGTAATGATTCTCTTGCCTCAGCCTCTTGAGAGCTGGGATTACAGGAGTGCGCCACCACACCTGGCTCGTGCTTGTTTTTTAGTGCATACATTTCAAAGTGATATGAATACACGTACACTTCCTCTGGCACATTTCACCTACTTTAGATGAGACTTCCCTCCAAGAAACAGAAATTTACAAGCCTCGTATGCTTTCTGAATGTGAGTCCCTAGAACAGAGGTGAATTCAGTCATGTGGCAGATGCTTTTTGTAAAGGATGAAAGAGTTCACCTTCCAACTGCTAGTGATGATTTCTTATTCATTTAAAGAGTTTGGATTATAAAATGTTGGCAACGGTATAACTCAACTGAAGATCACTTAAATGAAGACTTTTAAAGCATTCTGAAGATAGTTGTACATATAAATATTTGTAATGTAAAGATCTCCATGGTTACATACCTGACAAGAGAAGATTCATTTGTGAGTTGAAACCTCAAAAATGATGTGGTAAGGGATACCAGACAATGCTTCCTCGGTTTAGAGCCTTTTCTCTGGAATAAGATACATAGTGTTCATTGAGCATTCCTTCTTTGGATGTGGTTGATGGAGGTACCTCGAAGGTTTTGAAAAAAACAAAACAAAACGTTGTGTGGAGTGTTACTTTCCACTGAAAGAAGATATCAGAATAGGAATTCATAAAGCAATGTTGTTAACATGATATCACAGATGGCTCCAGGTCAGGGTTTACCATGACCAAATTGATAATGAAAGGCCATAGTAACAACAACAAATATTTATTGATTATCTACTTTTTGGGCAATGTTTTCCCTGCTTTGTCCTGTACTACAAAATTTGTAATGGTAATTTAGTATCATTGCCCTGTGCTTAGTGCTTGATTGGCCCAAGGCAGGCAGCCTGGCTGATTTATCTATAGGATATGGAAACTGATTTGGAGGAAGAAATCCCAGTGGCAGGGCTTCAGGTAAGCTGGAGGGCTTGGCAAAGGAAAGTATGAGGCAATGTTTCCATTTGGGATGATTGGAAAGGAAAGAGTCTGGAAAGGAAATATCCATGGGGGTTTGATTGCCAAAAAGAACACGACTCATCAAGGAGAGATTTGTTATCTGGATCTCTATGTCCCTTCTTGGAAAGTGATATTTTTCCTAAGTAAGATAGGACTTGAGACAAAGGAGCTGAGGGAACATGGATTGGTTCCATTCCAAAGGTGAGTGATACCAGACTATACTCTGCTACCAGTACCCTAGAGAGAAAGTACTCAGTTTACCTCTAGACTGTATTCCCAGAGGACAAAGCTGATGAGCAGTTGGAGGTACTGGAGACAAAGCAATGGGAACCAGCCACTCCTTTTCACTGAACCCTTAGGCCTGGAATTTCTCCCTTCTTCTTTCCCCACTTCTTATTCCATACATTGAAATCCTGCTTTAACCTGAAGCTCACGCCACAGACCCTGCCGACCTGAGAAGTATTCCTGTTCTTCCTGAGATGGAACTGACGGCTCCTCTTCAGTGTTTCCATTGTCCTTTTGTTCTTGTTGCCAGATCATGTCTTGCTTTGATGTAGGATGACTTCTACTGTAGCCATGGGTATATATGTAGCCTTTTCTGCTATCATTTAAACTCTTTGCAGGGCAGGGAAGAGTTCTTCTCATCCTGTCTCTAGATCAAGACTCCGGGCCTGCACAAATAAAAAGCCAATCAATATCCGTGGGACTCAAGATATCCATCTTTAAGAAATGCACATATTTGTATCATGAAGACTGTGGGACAGGAATAGGAGACACAGCGGAGGAGGGCTAGTGGTGCGTGGTGCGGCTTGTGGTGTTGGATGTGGTACAGCATGTAACAGCTGTTATTAACAGAAAGAAAGGTCAGCTCCATCACTTGTATTCTTTCCTCTCAAAGGGACTTCTGAACAGATCTAAATCAACATGGGTTGTTAAAGGCATTGACAGTTAAGGGGAGCGCAGTGCTGCTGAAGAACACCTAGTTAGGACTCTGACTGTCCTTGCATCTGATGGACATTGAATTTCCACTTACACTGGTCTCTTAACTTGTAAAGTAGAATCAAAAACCCTTGCCCTCTCTTTCTGTTCATTAGCTGTCAAGATCCATCAGCTTATAATGAACATTATTTGCATGTTCTGGGATCCTCCTTATGATGTTTGCATGGGTGTCATTGGCACTGGAGGATTGTTAGAAATGCAGAATCTCAGGCCCACCCAAGGTCCACTGGATCAGCACCTGCATTTTAATGAGGTCCTCTGGCAATGTGCAGGCACGGACATTGTATCTCCTCTCAAAAATGATATAATAAAAAGTACAACTGTTGTAATAACACACATGTGGCTTGGGAAAAATGTTCAAGCCGAAGGAATCAGCACTGGAAGGGGAGCGAAGCAAGCGAGCAGAAGGATGTTATGCTTACGTGGGGGAAAGCAATGCTCATCTTCTGTTGTGTACACAATAGTAGGCGTGCAGACCTCTTAGATATGACATGTTTACCCAGTGTCACCACTTTTTCCTGTCTCTTTCCCTCATCAAACTGATCTGTCTTGTGTTTCTGTTTATGGAGAAGCCCTGCCACATGAAAGTAAAGCAAATATAATAATGACCCTGTTTGGATGGCATTAAGGTGGTATCCTAGACATTGGCAATATGCCATATGTCTTCCTAAGGTGGCTCTTTTATCTCAAAGAGTTCCATGCAGGGTGGGAAATTTGGAGTATCAAATAGAACTCCAAGTGGTTCATTAAACAATACCAGGTAGTTGATTATGGGCATTAGTAAACGTAACTTTGTGTATTGCAGAATAGTGGAGTGGATCTGGATCACAGGTATCAGATTCTACAGAGATCCCTCTCTGCCAGTCTTGCCACAGTCTGGTGGAGTCCACTTTTGTAATCTCAGGGAAAAGTTATTGGAATTCCAATAAGTAATTCCAATCTACCACTTCCAGTGCAACCCATGGCGAGAATACTGAGATAAACATGAATCTGTAGTGGTGGGGAGCGAGGGGGTCCTAAGTCTAGTTAGAACCATAGCTAACCAGAACAAAGGCCTTGATCTAGGGCTGAACTCAAGTTTTGTTCATTCATGAGGAGGGGAGTGGCTTAGGGATGAGTGACTGTGAGAATGGCGGGAAGTATGTGAATACTGTGAGCTGGTTTAGGTAGGAGGCAAGCTAGTACCTCTGCAATATGCAAAGAGAGACAGAGGTATTCAGAAAGAGTAACCTGTATAACACAGTTTGAGGAAGTACCTTGTGTTTTGGGGTCTGTGTTTCAGCTTTGGTGTCTAGTCTTTATGCTCTGAGATGTCATGGGTTCTTTCTTGAGCATGAATCTCAGCCACAGCTTGGTGTCACTCCGCCTAGCTCATGCATACTAGTTGGAAACTATAGGCAGGGCATCACTGACCTGTAGCATTGCTTTAAATGCTACACTTCGGCACCTCTGCTAGAGCCATTTGCATTTCTTAAAGCCAATTGAGGGGATAAAGAAATATGCTAGCCAGCTCTGTAGATATCAGTAGATGGAAATAGGGCCAGGTTTAGCCCAAATGGAGACAAGTGCTCTTCTTACAAGGAGAGTTGTCCATCCTGGTGGTCCTCCACAAGATAAGAATCATCTTTGGGCAATAAGATACTGAAGAAGGGGCTAAAAAAAGGCTGGAAATAGTAATGAAAAGTATACAGTTAGCACCTACTTTGAGCTGGGCATTAGGGTTTTCATTTTCACAGATATTAGCCCATTTAATTCACACTTTATAAATATCCCTATATTATAAGCACAGAAGCTGAGGTTACAAAACTTGCTGAAAATCACAGAGCCAAGGTACATGGCATTGAGCCTGGAACTCAGACTGTATTGATGGCAAAACTTCCTGCTGACAAGAGCACAAGAAACAGCTGTCTGGCAAAGTACTACGGACATCTAATTTTTGATGCAATTGAAACAAATAAGAGTCTGAGAGACTGGTTAGGACACAAAAAATAACTTTTTCTTCATAACTAATTTCTCCATGTGGTAATATTTCATACTGAAAGTCAAGACTTAGGATAGTAATTAGAATATTCATTAAATTTTGTTCTTGATTTTGTACTTGAAAATAAAATCAAAACAGCAAACTACTTTTATTACACTTTTTTTCATTTCTTTTGCTGAGGGCCAGGGATATAACTCAGTGGGGGCCAGGGATTTAGCTCAGTGGCACAGCACCTGCCTGGCAAGTGCAAGGTCCTGAGTTCGATTCCCAATGCCAAAATAAATAAATAAATCTTTCGATGAATCACAAACAGCTCTATGATGAAGATATGGTGAGGGTTAATAGAATGTGACCCCAAAGAAATTTTTCATGTGTTTATTAAAATGGGGAGTGGAGAATTTTTATGTCCATAAAATTTCATCTTTAAGAGCAAATCATATAATCTCCCTTTATATTTTTTAAGAACAGATTCTAAGAAAAAGATAAATTTAAGATATATTTGAACTTGGGGCTGGGGATTTAGCTCAGCGGCAAAAGCGCCTGCCTGGCAAGCGCAAGGTCGTGAGTTCGGTTCCCGGTACCGGAGAAAAACCAAAAAAAACAAAAAACAAAAAAAACAAAAAAAAGATATATTTGAACTTATATAGTTAAGAAAGAATAAAAAATAGTATAAGGTAATGACAGTGTTTTTACAGAAATTGGCATTTTGTGCTCCTTTCTAGATAAATGCCAATTCTTACCAGTATGATGGTTTTTAATTCAGAACATGCAGACTACAGAATGATATAATATTATCATGTACCATAACAACAGCCCTCAAATTCACTTTAACTTTGCTTCTGTTTCTAGGGGCTAAAACACATGTGATGGTGTGTATCCCAGACATTTGGGGACACAGACATTGAACTGCTAATAGGAGCCATTTTTAAAAAACAGCTGACCCAAAACAACAAAAAGCCTTTTTTTGCAAATATGCAATATTAATGCATCTATTCTAAGGATGTCATATAATTCTTTCATCTTTAAGAGCAAATCATATAATCTCCCTTTAAGGATGTCATATAATTCTTTCCAGTTACATGCAAAAAGGGGGGAAGAAAATATCTAAATTCACAAGGGAATTTAAGAGCACAGGTCTGCTGTCAGCCATGGTGTCAAGTGGAGCCTCCTCTGCTTCGGTGGGAAACTGAACATGTTGTTTAACCTCTGGTTCGGCTTTTCAGTGATATGGGGTCATGAACAACTTCTGTATACTGCAGATATGATTATTGGGAGAAGTGAACGAGGTAATCCAGGCTGAGCTTTTAGCCGGCATGTTGCAGGGAGTTAAGAGGGGCAAGTTATCTTTACTAAACCTACAGGTATTAGTTCTTATGACTGCTTATAAAAATGAAAGGAATTCTGACTTCAGTTACACATGGAAGCTGTGGGTAAAACTGGGGTTAATTAAAACTGGAATTGGTTTTGAAATCATCCATCTGCCCCCTGACTTCCTCCATTGTCAAAACTGTGGTTTCACATTTGGTTGGATAAAGACCTTAAGTCTCAGAAGAAAACAGTCAGGGCTCCTTAAGAAAGGGGATCCTGGTGTTTGTGACAGACCTTTTAAGATGCCCTAAAATCCTGCCAAGAATTGATTTTTTTCAGAGTTCCACCAGCTCCAAGAATTTGAAAACCAATATCTAGAGCACTATGGGAAATTTGATAACTAGACCAATGTGTAGTGGATAGTGTTCCCCAAAGATCAGTAACATCTTAGATGAGGCTGTGGTTGACACTTCTGTTCTTAATCAAAATGTTTCTGCTTGAAAGGCCAGCCGTGGTCTTGACTCTGGACTGATAGAGTATCCTGTGGGAAAATGATAAATTACATATGAACGTTTTCATCTTTAGGTAATTATGGTTTAATTTTTATTGTTTATGTACAACAATGTGGGTGAAATTTTGTCTTCTCAGCAGCTGGCTTGAGAAGTTTTTTAAACTGAGGAAACATGACTTTTGCTGAGAAGTTACATTCAGCCAGCTGTCCAGCGGGAGAAAGTGTGGGGCTGGGAGATTTCATGCAGGGAGAAGAAGTGACTCCACTTATGTGATGGAGAGGCTAGAGTTGAGACAGAGGTCAAGAGAAACCAAAGGGTTATATATATAGAGAGAGATGAGGCAGAGAAGGAAACCCACTGACTGCTTGGAAAAGAGTCCTGATGGAAGAGAAAGAATTTATTGTTTTTTTTTTTGTTTGTTTTTTTGTTTTGGTTTTGGTGTTGTTTCGTTTTGAGATGAATACTATGGGCTCTGACATAAAGGTGTCCTGTCTGTCTTACATGAAAACTTCCATCGCTCATCTAAGTTCATGGTTCAGGGAAAGTCTTTGTGGAGAATGCAGACAAATCCTGGGTCTGCCTTGAACATGGTGTCAGGAAAAAAGAGAGCCTGAGTGGGAGGAATCCCACATATGGTACGTGCAAATGGTGGTGCTAATTGTGGAAAGATGAGAAAATATGAACAAGTAAAAGGAAGCAAAGAAACCTTCCAGATTTCTACTAGCCCAAGATAGCTATTGCTAATGTGTTGATGTCTTCTCGTTCTTGTTCCAGACTATTGTGTACATTTGTGTCAATCTATTATACTTTTCTCAAAAGATGAGATCTGTTCAGTATGCATAGCTAGATAATCTTTTTCATTTGTTTGACAATATGTCAGGCCTTGTTTCTAACTAGAGGGTGTCACTGGTAGAGGATAAGTAGAATATTGGTAGTGGAAACATTGATTTCTAGGCTTTTGTTATGATAATCGCTGCTCTGTTAAATATCCTGATAGCTAAATCTTACACAGTTGTCTGATTATCTGCTTCAGATAAATTTTCCTCCCTTCTCTTTTCCTCCCTTCCAGCTGATTCGTTTATATATACAACAAATAGTGACTGTCATAGCTTGGGCTGCTATAACAAAATCCCACAAACTGGGTGCCTTAAACAATAGACCTTTATTTCTTTTAGTTCTAGAAGCCGGGAATCCAAGATCAAGGTGGTGATTAATTTATTTCTGGGGAGAGCTCTCTTTCTAGCTTTCTAGTTCATCTCTTCTCACAAAGAAAAAACCAGGAACTCCATAAAGGGAGCCCCACTCCTCTGATTTTGTTTAAACTTGATACTTCTGAAGGCTCTACCTCCAAAGGCCATCATGTTTGGGATCATGGCTTCAACATCATTCATAAGAGTGGGTGAGTGTTTCCTTGGTATTGGGCCTGCAGTGAGGTTCTGGGCATACATAACTATTTCTCTTCATGCAGAAGACATAGACATTAATGAAACAGTTATACAGAAAGAATTTTAAATTATTATAATGAACACTATACCAAATGGTCTAGTGTGGTTTGCATTAATATAATGAAGTGCCTGGAGCAGACTAACTTTATTAAGAAAAGAAAGATTTATTTCACTCACAGTCCCAGTAGTTTGTTATAATGCCAGCATCAGCTCAGTTCTGGGAAGTACCTCATGTGGGAGGAAGAGGTCACATCTCAAAACAAGAAACCAGAGAATAATTCAGGTATGAGTCTTGCTTTTATACCAATGTACTCTTAGTAAGAACTGACTCAGGGTCCCATAGACCTACCTAAACTCTGCGTACAGTGCCCTGAGTAATGTAATGACTTTTCCCTGGGTCCCACCTCTTAAAAGGCTCTACAAATGTCCATACTTTACCAAACTTTCAGCACAGGATTGATGGGGGACAGAGCATATCTATATCTAGCAGTAAGAAGATACATGGTTGCATGGGGACCTGGCATAGGGGACTTAGATGATTTAAAGAAATCACAGAAGACTTCACCATGGAAGAGCCATTTAACCTGGGATGTGAAGGAGGAACGGGAGATAGGTGAAGAGGGATGTGAAGAGGCTCATGGGCAGAAGGACTGCAGGTACTAAGGGCAGGAAGGACTAGGCGAGAGCAAAGGACTAAATAAAGGTTGGTATTAGGGGACTAGATATAGCCACGAGGCTGTAAATTCTGGTTCAAGGGCTGAAGTATTTCTCATACTTACTGTAAGTAAAACTGCCCCTAAGGAATGTTCTATCATATTCAGTTATATTGTTTTCAATACTACGTTGAATATTGCACTATTTGTCAATAAGGTATGGAGAAGGCAAAATGACCCTGAATGAATCTGTGAAATCATGTAATACATATGACTTTATCCAATGTCTGTTGATGGGGATTCATGTTTTCATGACTTACCTATTATAAATTGTGCTGTTATTAACACTGGTATGTATGTATCTCTATAGTATGATCTTTTAAGCTCTTTGGGACACATACCTGGCAGGGCGATCACAGATTCATATGAAATTTCTAATTTCAGTTCTTTGAAAAATCTTCATACTGATTTCAATAACAGTTGTATTCATTTGCATTCTCACCAGCAGTGGAGAAGTGTTCCCTTTTCACCACAATCTTACCATCATTGTGTGGTATCTATACAACTCTGCTATAAAGAATGACAGATTTGAGACATTTGTAGGGAAATAGATGCACCTGGAAATTATAATATTGAGTGAAATAAACCAGACACAGAAAGTTAAAGACTATATGGTATCTCTCATTTGAGTGAGGGAAAGTACAAACAAAGATAATAACAAAGAATGGATGGAAGGGGACAGGGAAATGGAACTCTTGCAATAGCGAAGGGGTCCAAGGCAAAAAGCATGAGATACGGGGGGAAAGGAAAGGGAAATTTGTAGACTAAAGATATGACATGCACAGGAACCGAACAACCTCAATTAATGCAAACATTATATGACATAGCAGAGCTAGGATTAATGCCAGCAATAAGAATGAAAATGGGACAGGGGAACTGGAGGAGGAGGAAGGGAGGGAGAGGGACAAGGGCGGGGATTAAAGAAAGAAAGAAGCTGCAGTTTGTACACGCAACCATTCCGCAACAGGATTGTAAACTGTGTGAACTATAAACATGTACTCATACAGAATTAAAAATGTAAAAAAAAGAATATTTACATATGAGGCCAATCTAAATATGAAATACATAGGCTGCAAGAAAGATTAGGATATATATCAGAATATTATCTGTGATTATCTTTCAGAGTTTGATTTATGTATAGCTTTGATTTTCCTCTTTTTCTGAACTTTTCTAAGAAATTCTAAAACAAAAATGTATCACATCTAAGAAAAACAAATAATGCTTTGATCAGTTTTATGCTATATGGCTTTCAAAAGCAGTGTCCTACAGAATAAAGTTTAAATATATTTTTAAATTTAACCGTAAAATATAATGGAAAGATAATATTTCCTATCCATGAGAACACAGAACAAAAGAAATACCCATCTTACTTTCAAAAAGAAAACTTCCTACTTCAGCAAATGCCTTTTTGGGGATGTACTTAAAAGAATGTCCCTGCCTTTCTAAGTTCTGGTCATTTTTAGTTCACAATTATGTGGATAATGGGACTGATGTCTTTGAATTCCCAGAAGGAATTAAAAAGTATTTCTCTGGTCAAAAAAAAAAATACTAAAGTCAATAAATACTTAAAAGGGTTTGTGACTCCTTTTGACAGCCCATCCCTAAGATCTCATCTGAGCTGGGCTTATAGAAGACACACACACTATGACCTAAACACGTCAACAGAGTACCTAGATGGCCTTAGGCACAGTTGGTGGGCTCCATCACAGAACTGTTTTGCCAGTCACTCAGTCTAGGCCCTTTGCAGTCTTAGATATCTACAGATGGAAACAGTGTGGGCTTAACACTAGAATGCTACTACAGGACTCCATGATTTTTATTGACATGATACACAATTAGAATGCATTTTCATAAAAACTCCCACTGTCAATTGACATAGCTATTTGTTGACAGTACTGGTAAGGCTCCTAAGAAAAATATTTCCTAGTCAAATGCACTATTCACAGGTCACTTTGCTTTGTCTCATGTCTGCCACTAGCCTATGTGGTCCCTTGGTGTGAGTTAGAAAATGGCACCCTGGTGGCAGATGCATGGCCTGGTAGTCTTATGTGCGGTCTCCGTGATTTAGGTAAAGGTAGACTTTGAGCTGCTAACGTATGAGGGTACAGGCTCCACTCACCTTTACCAGTCCCTTTTCCTGGGCACCTCTGTGTCAGTCCTAATCAATAAAATCAGGTAAATACTTTTGCTTTGCTTTGTGCTCAGGGTGATATGAGATATAACTATTAGGTTGTTTGCCTCATCTTTTTTTCTTTTTTGTTTTTGTTTTTTTTTTACAGGAAAGATGAAAAATTTAAAAAAATAAGGTTTGAAAGCCACTGCTATTTTTATTTGCTTTCTGAATACTTGATCTGATATGTAATTTAGTCTTATTTTCATACTGAGGACAAATAGGTCACTTTGTGCAATTGATTTTTTATTCCCATAAGGAAACTCAACAAATTTGATCAACTTTGGTTATGATTAAGCAGACAGTTCACTTTACACCCTCTGCTCTTTTTACACAGTACTGTCACAGCTACCCTACACAGAGGGATTGGTTACAGGATTCCTGTAGATACCAAAATCTGTGGCTGCTTAAGCCTCTTTTATGAAATGGTATGGTAGTTGCAGATAACCTACGCTCATGCTCCTGCATAAGTTGTACCATGTCTAGGGTACTTATCATACATAATGCAATGCAAATGTCATATAAATAGTTGTCATCCTGTATTTGTTAGGGAATAATGACAAGCAAAAAAGTCTGTAAATGTTTAGTATGGATGGATTTTTACAACATTTTCAGTCCATGGTTGGTTGAATCTGCAGGTGCAGAATCTGAGGGCATGGAGGGCCAACTGCTTCACTTTCCTTTTTAGATGCTTTGCTAGCTTTTTCTTTCTTTTCATTCCTGATTCGAAAGGATTCCAATTTGCAGTTTTTTGTGCTTTCAGAAAGACAAAACTGGTAACAGCCTAAAATGAACATGCTTAGTTTTTGAAATTAGTCTTTTCTTAAATCATGTTCAACAATTTAGGGAAAAACAAACAGAAAAGTTCTCTGGGAAGGTCTTCCCCTCCAAGTGTTGAGTGAGGGGTGTTATGATGATCAACAGAGAGAAGCATAGTGCTCAGCTGAATCAATTTTCTTTTTTTCCTGAACTGTCCTTTTTAAGTATACACCCAGCATGCTAAATATTGATCCCACTGAGGCTAACTATTAAATCAAGCCTGGCACCGAATGTATAACAGTTGTTCAAGAAAACAAAGCTAGCTGGTGCTTTGCAATTGGGATATGTGGATACCATCTCAAAAAAATTCCTGGCATTCACAGTGCCATGGAAACTGATTCTACCCATGGGTTCCTGTTGAATTCTGTGATGCTACTTGAATGATGCTTCATTTCTTTACATTTATATTGCTTCTTTCTTTATAGCACTGTCTTCCCAACTTAGAGGAAACACGATCTTTTTCTCTTAAATCAGTTTTAAGATAAATAAAATGAGGTTTCTTTCTCACAATGTGCCAAGCTTTGTTGGGAATAAAAATAAAGAGAAGATGGAATAAAAATAAACACACCAATTATTTAAAGCAGGATGAGTAGCAATGTAGAAAGTAAACTAAAAGTAAAGCCGAAGGCTGTGAGGGCTGGCGCACTGGGGTAACACCAAAATTTCATGGGCGAATTTAGGTGCATATGGTTTCACCCCATAAAGTCCTAACTCTCATCTCTTTTCTGGAAATGTTCATTATGCTACAAAACACACCATCTGAGCTTTCAATGGCGTATGACAATAAGTATTTATTTCTTGCTCACCAGACTGTGGGTTTACAGGGGTGGCTTTATTTCTGGTGATCAGCCAGGTGGCCCCACGTCAGCTGCCACTCAAGGTCAAGTCTAATTCACACTCCTGCATGCTGGGTGCTGACTGTAGGGACGGTGGTCTTTGGGAGTGTATTCTTTTCATGGAGGTCAGAAACTCTTGGAGAGGCCAATGGAAACACATGATTCTTCCTAAATCCTTTCTCATGACAGACTTGCTGTCATCTCACCCTAGTTGGCCTTCTTGCCTTACTTTGCCAAATGCAGCCACGTGGTCAAACCTAGGACCAAAGTGGAGGAGGGCAGGGACAACAGTCCTCCCTTGACAATGGTAAAAAATGAAAAATAATGGAATATGTCAAAACCTGATTCCAAGGAATGATTGTATCCTTTTCTTTTCTTTTTTTTTTTTTTTTGACTTATAAAGTAAGGCTTTGGACCATATTAGCAGAGAGAAATCCAGTCTGCCATAGATCAAATCAAGAGACGATGGTTAATGACTAACCTATTTTATTGTTTAATTGATAAATTGCATATGTTTATGGTGTGCATTTCTTTTTTCTTTTTTTTTTGTGACACTGAGGATTGAACTCGGGGCCTTCATGCTGAGCTACATCCCTAACCCTTTATAAACATTCCTTTAAAATTTTGTTTTTATTTTGAGGCAGAGTCTTGTTAAGTCATGAAATTTTCCAGCCTGAGATTGAACTTGCAATGCTCCTGCTTCAGCCTTCCACGGTGCTTGGGTGTTTTTAAATAAATAAATACGTAGGAGTAGAAATAGATAAATCAAACTAATTCAGATACCCCTTACATCACATAATTATCTTTATTTTTGTGGTGAGAACCCTTAAATTCTATTCTCTTAGCAACATTGATGCCTCCCATACATTGGTACTGACAATAGTCATGGTACTTTACAAGATATCTGAACTTACTCCTATCCTGTAGATGCAATTTTTATAACCTTTGACCAAACCCTTGTTCTCCTCAGAGCCTGGTTGCCCCTCCTCTTCTCTTTACTTCTGAGTTGAACATTTTTAGATTCCACGTGTAAGAGAGAGCACTTGGTGTATCTCTTCCTGTCTGTGATTTATTTACTTAGCACAGCATCCTCCAGGTTCATCCACGTAGCAGTCTATGACAGGATTTCCTGTGTTTTCATAGCTGAGTAGTAGTACTCAACCATGTATAGGAACCATATTTTCTTTTTTCACTCATCTGTTGACAAGCAGTTAGGTTGCTTCCATTTCTTAGCTAAGGTGATTTCATTCTCCTTTGATGTATACTCAGTAGTGAATTGCTGGATTATATGGCAGCAGTTCTAGTGCAATCATTATTATGGCATACCTGTTTGACTTGAGTATGAACCACCTAGCTGATTCGTAAAGTGTTGCTGTGTCTGTTGATGATAGACTTGTAAACCACAAACTGAGGACGGAAGACCCACCCCGGAGGTGGGTGGCACCAACCAATAGGCTTGTAGCCTGGATGGAATGAAAAGGGATAGAAAAAGAGTCTTCCCTTTTTTTTTTTGGAGGCACTCTGGTCTTCACCAGTTGATCTCCAGTCTCTTCAGGCTTCTAGCACAGTCTCCCCAGCCTTCCAAAACAGACTGTTTGGCTTTCTAACTCAAACACATACTGGTGACTCTGTGGTGAGCTTCCAGGCCTTCAGCCTTTGACTGCTGTTGGATCCTCTGGCTGTCGAGCATGCAGATAGCCACTGGGACTCCTCCCCTTCTGATCCTATAAGCCTACCAATAAGTCCCTTGTATAATTGTGTGTACATTTTATATTAATTCTGTTACACTAGTGAACCCAAACTAATACAGGTATTAATTACTCTTATGAAAGCACAAATAAACTTCTTAATCTCCATAAAAATTATAATGTTGGTTGAGTAAATTATTAAATATCTAAATGTCAGTAATAAAATTGCCATTGCTTGATAGCCTCTTGACTGCTTCTATTTTAGCCACCTTGAGAAGTGGCCTACTGAGGTAGATGTGCAGAGCTGGCCAGATTACACATAGCAACTATTGCCATCACTTTGGGGTTTGCACTATTGGGCTAATTCATGGATGCACAGTCTATGGCCTGTGAGCTTCTCTGCCTTTGTGCTATCTGTGAGCTAAGGGTGGTTTTTACATCTTTGAATTAGTGTAAAAAACAAGAGAATATATTCTGCAATGTGTGAACTCTATGAAATTCAAATTTCAGGGACATAGAAAAGCTTTATTGGAACTCAGCCATGCTCATCTGTTTACATGTTGCTTCTGCTGCTTGGGAGCTCCAGCTGCAGAGTGGAGTAGCTGTGACAGCCACCGTATGGCCCACAAAGTGGAAAATTCTTACAATGTCTTTACTTGGCCAACTCCTGGACGGCACCATTTACTTAGTTATAAAATGTCATAATTCTATATTGCTCCTAAAAGGTGTGACTCCTAACATTTTTATACCATGAGACAGAGCGGGAACATAGTATTTGCTGTGTTCATCTACCTCCTTGAGTCTACGTCATTCTCAACAGCAGGGAACCCAGGCAAAGTGGCCCCTGACTCTCCCATAACACTCTACATAGACTCCAACTTGGATCCACCATTTTTTGTAACAAAGACTAAAAGACTTTCTTTCTGTTCCCTAGGTAAAATGTTCCACCCTCTCCCTTGGTGCATCTCAGCATGCAGGGGAATTAAATATCCAGCCATTCAAGGTTGATGAGCATATCTCCTCATTGTCACTGTCTATATATCATTAGATTTTGAGTACTGCCAAAAATAGCTCTCTCAGTCCTCAGTGGACATTGATTTACATCTCACAGTGGTTTATGCCAGCAATTTATTTTCTGCCTATTGTTTTTCATACACTTAAGGTTTTTTCTGTAAGCTGAGATTTTGATTTCATTTTGTTTTATAAAAGCAAATGTCATCCCACAAGGGGAGACAGCTCTTGTTATAAACACATGTGTGGAGGACCGTAAAACTTAATGAAATTCACAACCAAACGTTATAATAAAATGGCCTCAGGACAGAAACAATCTAATCAGCCTCTAGTGAGTCACAGATGATCAGCTGGAATGGTATACAGGTGGCTGAGGGCACAAGGCTGTTGGCATCTAGCCTCACAACACACCGGGGACACAAGTTTTATGACCCAACTCCGCATGCCCTGTCCCACTTTATTGTTTGTGTATTTCTGTCCAAACCTGCCCTGGCAATATAGCTGCATAGAAATTATAGTCTGCAAATCCCACTCATTAGGAGAAGTTAGCAAATAGTTTACTGCCTGAGTAAGGACCAAGCCCTTTGCAAAGCAGAGTCCAGATGAGGTAAAACTAAAACTTTGGGATCCTTGGCTAAGTTTTGCAGTTTGAGAAGGAGCACAAGGCAATGCTTCCCTTCTCTCCCCTTCATCTCACAGTCCTCTTTTGCTAATTCTTGTTGTGGGGGATAGAGAGTATTTTCTACAATTTGTACTATACGCTTTACTGAATTGAACAGTTACTGAAAAATTTGGCCTGACTTTTAGTTAATAAAATATAGGTATCTGAGCAGCTTGAAGGAGTAGCAATATGGAGATAGTTTTTCAACTTCTTGCCCCCAAATTGAATCTTGAGCTATTTCATAAATCATAGCAGAGCACTGTAATCTTACTACAATTAACCAAAAGGTCATTTACTGCACTTAACTGGGCACTGATACCAAGCAAGGCAGAGGAGAAGAAAGTTTCCCTTCTAAAAAGATACTGCACATCTTATCACAGCAGTGACTCATGTTAACAGGGAGAAAGGAGAGAATCATCAGCCTCATGAAACTATAGGCGACATAGAAAAATGATCTAATTTGCAAAAAAGCATAAATATTTTATTATTTCAAGAATAAAATTTCTTCTCCTCCTCTCCCCCTTTCCTAATCCTTCTTCTTCTGTGCTTTCTTCTTCTTCTCCTCCTCCTCCATCACACCAACTGTGGCATCATTATGGCCAATGACTATTTCCAAGACTATCTATAGTCCTTATTTTCATGACAGGTTGCAGTGTGGTCAAGAACAGACTACCAAGTCCTCAGGATTAATGTAATTGTTAGTATGTACTTCAAACATGTACTAACAAAATAATTTTTGCAAGTAGGCTCTGGAATGAGAATATCAAGGGTTGCCTCCTGCCTCACCGTGCAGAACCCTGGGACCTTGGGTGAACCAAGTTCACGTCTCTGGCCCTTGGTCTCCTTTGCATCAGGAAGGGGAAAATAGCAAACCTGCCCATGGGTTATTGTGGGATGCAATGAGCTAATGCATGGCAAAAGCTCAGCACAGTTTGTAACATACAGTAAGTGCTCAAGTAACATTAGCTATTATGAACAGAGTTGTTTGGTCTATGTGCTCATTTGCCTGTCTAAAACTCTATAATCACAAAGGTATGTAACAAGAAAATGGTATGAGAATTAACATTTACTGAGTGCCATTGACTAGGTCTTAGCTAATTGTTCCTGTTTATGATCTTCTTTAATTCTTATAATCTTATGGTAGTAGATTCTGTTTTCACAGATGACAAAGCAAATTCTAAAATGGCAACCAGTTCTGGAAAGGCAAACTGAAGTTTTTGAATTAATTCATCTCCTAATTTCAAGAGGAATTTGCCCAAGAAAACTGCTCCCTTAATTTGTCTTGAAGAACTGATATGTAATGGACAGCTCTAATGGGGTTTTCTTGCTCAGGGAGAAAGAGAGGGGACCACGGAAAAAGAAAGTTATCAAGGCCAACCTCGTACTTTAAATACTCTTCATAGTGTTCATGGCAGCATCTCCCTCATCTTGTTACCCCTCCTAGCTCTTTCCCTGTGTAAGACTTATAAACACTATTTAATCCTCTTTGAGATTCACGAAATGAAGATTCTCATTTCTATTTTCTTGGTGGAAAAAAAAAAGATATTCAGAAATGTTAAGTGCCACCCTGAAGGTCACACAGCAGAAATGTGGGGGAGTGAGGGCTGGAACACAGTCTGAATTCAGAGCCACACCCTTGCTATATTGTTTTATTTTCTGAAACCCATTTTTAAAATATTTATTGAGCACCTACTATTAAATCAGCCAATATTTTCAAGGAAGTGTGCACAATGTCAGGTACGAATAAAAGCTATGTGTATTTGATATGTATAAACATAACGCTCTTCACCTGATTGAAATATTTCTGTGAAAAAAGCATGCCACGAAGCTTGCTCCCCTGAAGCTTGTACAGAACAGAGGAAATAGACAGTAAAGAATGAATATAATAAGTAAAAAGTAGAGTACAGCTGGAGGCCGTAACTGTGGTAGAGAATGCACATCCAGGGAGGGGGTGGAGCAGGAGTGTCTGTGAGGGTGGCGGGTGGCAGTGTTCAGTAAGGTGGTCGGTTAGGACATCCTGAGCAAGAAGCTGTCGCTGTTGAAGAGGAAGGCATTCCTGGTAGGGGGACAAATACAGCTGGGACTCAAGGGGCTCGAAGGGGACTGAGGAGCGGGGAGTAGACTCGAATAGACTCGATTCCTGGGCTAGAGTGAGCAAGGGCTGAAACGGAAGGAAATGAAGTCAGAGAGCTGACCTTGGAGGGAAGATGCCACCATGCAGCACGACCTCCCTGGTCCAGCCTGCTTGGCCCAGATCCCATCTCATGAGCCGCACATTCTGACCCATTATTTGCAATTCCTCTTCAGGCACATTTAGAAAACCTCAGTTTCCCCTTCTAGCGTAGACATCCTTGCGGGCAGGAGAGTTAAGGTGAGATGTGCTGGCATCTGCTGGCCAATAGGGCCCACTAGATCCCCGGATGGCCACCAACCTATAGCACTACTGGATCATGCACAGAAATGGTAGCCAAAAGTGATCTGGGCGGAAAAAGTGCAGCTAAGAGAAAAGCTTTTTGGGGACAGTAAAGGCTGAGCCACAGCAACAGTAAATTTAACTTATATTAAATATTTTTCAATTCAATTCAATTTCACTTAATGCAATTTCATCAGTATGTAGTAACTATCGTTACATGAAGTCATCGCAGAGAACACAAAGAATTTTATGACATGGAGTGAAATTTCAGACATCTTAAAGAGTTGGAAAGAACACTGAATGTTTAGATTTAAGAGCAGGGCTTGGCAAACTTCCTTTGAGGACCAGATAGTAAAATTTTAGGTTGTGTGGGCCATATGGTCTGTGTTGCTGCTACTCAACTCTGCTTATGTAGTGTGAAAGCAGCTACAGATAATACGGAATCAAATGGTTGTAGCTGTGTTCCAATAAAACTTTATTCACAAAAATAGGCAGCAGTCTGGATTCGTCCAAGGAGAAGTAATTTGCTGACATCTGAACTAGTGAATACACATTACCATTGCTACTGCAGAAGTAGCTGCCTACAAACTGTCCCTACTCACCACCAGGACCATGTTCCCTGCTCTGGTATAATCCTAATTATTATAGCTTAAGTAACATCTTCCCTATTTACAGGTGAAGACATAGCAGTCTTGTTTATAGAGGGAAAATGCACTACCTAGGTCACACAGTGATTATGTTGGAGAAGTGAAAAGAAAATCATAAAACATGATTACATGTGATTGTTCTCTCTGTCACAACACTATCTCACAGAACAGGCAACACAGATAACAAATAGGTGTTTAGCTCTTGGCCCAAACCATGAACAACCAAATGGGATTTAACTGAGATATTAGTCACTGTGGCTTCTTCTGATGTCTATTTCAGCTCTGAGGATGGAAAAAGAAGATATGTGTCCCCTCTGCCTTCCTTGATATGTGTTGGGGTATCCCTCCAGAGATTTCTAAGCTTCCTGACTTGCAGGTGTTTTGTTTCTCTTGGAAGCAGTTGGGGGCTTTATGAGTGATACAGGGGCTTTTAGGCCATGGAGGATGAATCACCTCTCCCCTCTGCAGTGCAAAATGTAAAAATATGCCCTGAGTCATGTGAAAATTTGGAACTTGCAGAGAGATAACAATGCCACCTCTTCACCATCCTCTCCTGACTCTTTCAGAGCCTCTTCCCGCAGGGCTCCAAGGCCATCAGTCCTCTCTCTGCCCACAGGACATGGAGGAGTCTCAACTCATAGTCTTGGCCCTTGCTCCCTTTGCCTGAAGTGTCTGCCCCGAGATGGTCACATGCCTGGTGTTGCCTGTCATTCAGATCCATTTCAGTCCTCACGTCCTTCAAGCAACTTTTCAGAGCTCCTGGCCTAAGTTTCCCAGCTCTGGTCCTTTCTGTGTGATGTTAACCTTTGTTCATGTCTTCATTGTACACGTCCCTATTTATTTGTTCATTTCTTTATGTACCTGGTTAGTTTCTGTTTTCTAATAGTAATGTTTATTATCCCCGCTTTACAGGTGGTATAATGGAGATATGGCAAGGTGAGCCCTGCAGGTTCAGAGCCACACAAGTGGTGTACAGAGGTGCCACCATGCCCATCCAAGTGTATCTGGCTTTGAAGACACTTCACGTTATGGTGAAAGTGTTCTAAGAAAGGGAGGAAGAGCCAGGTGCAGAAAGACACAGAACTCTTGCAGCCCATGGAATGCTCACAGTTGTGCTGTCTGGGTCCACTTCAAAGTGATGCTGAGGGGTGTGGGGATTTAGCTCAGCGGCAGAGCACCTGCCTGGTAAGCACAAGGTCGTGAGTTCGATTCCTGGTACTGGAAGAAAAACAAAAAAACAAAAAACACAAACAAAGGGATGCTGAGGAAGGTACAGAAAGGTTCATGGAAGTCCACGACAAAATGCAAGGACATGCCTCTTCCTGGTGTCCTCGCAGGACAAACAGGGCTCAGACCAGCTGTCTTCAAGACATTCACAAGGCCTGTTACTAAAGAGAGAGCTTTAAGGTGAGGCTGGAGATCAAGATGGAAATCTCTTCCTCCATCCAAGCTTGCACACCTAATTCCTGCTTTCCTTGTGATCATTGTCACCTCTGCCCCATTTTGTGAGCTATATTAAGAAGTGACACTTCATAGGGCTTCTCAATTCAGCCACCTCCATTTGGGCTTTTGCACATTTGCTTTGCACTTCTGGCTTTGATGTTGGGCCCTGATCAGCTGGTTCTGGGAGTTGGGGGTCAGGGTGTATGAGGCTCAGCAAGTGGGAGGAAGGCTTTGTGTTTGAACTGGCCCAGTGATTGATTAACCCTTTCTGCAGCCAATCCAGTGATAAATGGATGGCTCAGCAGAGCAGCTTCCAGACGGGTACAGGATGCGGGCTCCCTTCCTGAGAGGCTGATTTGAGGTATTACCACATCCTTCAGCACACTGAGCTCCACATGTGGCCAAATTGGGATGCAAATCTGCCACATACAAATTTGGGTATGTAGAGTTCATTCTCTGTGATCCCCAGATGGCAAACAAACCAATCCAAACACAAAAGGCAAAGGTAAACTCTAAAATAAGGAGTGTTTACAAGTTATTTTCATCTTGATTTTTCATTTTGTATTTTGTAAACTTCACCGTCCATTCTCAGGCATTAAATACAAGTGGATGGAAAGAAATAGGGGGAGAATGGAAGAAGGAAGGGAAGGAGGGAAAGGACGAAGAAGGGAGGGAGGAGGCGAGGGAGGGAGCAAGGAAGGCACAAAACTAGTTTTAAATGACTGCCTTTCTACAGAAGTTTATGATCCTGTTGCCTTCACACTCATGAGCAAAGACATATTTAAATTTCTGAAATATCATTTAATATTTTAAGACAAGTAATATTTAGTCTTCTTTTTCATTTATTACATTATTGCAAACAAAATAACTCTGAGGTAAAAGGCGAAAGATTTATACGATCTGGAGAGAAACCGGTGTCTATTACTCTGAGGTACAGTCAAAATAAGCCATCTCTATTCCCCTGCTTAAGTGAAAAAAAAAAAGAGTGTTTACAAATATGTTTTCAATCAGACATCTTTTCGGTATTTTGTGCTTTTTACTAAGCATACCAATGCTTCTTTTGAAAAAGAGAAAGGAAAATGTGAAACTTGATTTGTCCACTCTGTGACTCTGTCCAGCCCAGCACTCACAGTGACTGTTTTGGAGAGTGGGGACACTTTGTTACCCACTATTGTAAAACTATGTGTAACTGGGACTCACAGCCACAGCTGGGCCTCGCTGCTCACACAACCTCAGAAGCCAAACCAAAAACCAGGACAAAGATACCCTACTCCATTTCTTTAGTCTGTTTGGAGTGGGAAACTGGATGCAGATGCACAGCATGGTTCAATCATGACTTGGGCACATGTTAAAAGCAAACAAGACAAAGCCCCAGTTGTGAACAGAAAGCCAAGATGCGCCATTCACTCAGCGCACATGCAGACCCAGAGATCAGTATGTGCACTTCAGCCAGCTCACCGTCTAGCTAGCTGGCCAGTGACACAGAGACACTGTGATGTGCATCAGGCCAGATAAAGTGGCTGTATCATGGTTAGAATGGACTGTGCCCATGTGGACTCCCAGAGCCTCTCTGCCATCATTCAGCTGTGGCAGACATCACTAATCAATGTCAGCACACTTGCCCAGTGATTCCATCGTAAGACCTCAGAATCTTGTCAAAATCAGACTCCACACATTCAGCCTATTGATGTTAGAGTTGCTATTGCTTTGCAAATTTCCTGGGATGTGTGTCCAGGTGACCCAAAAGAGTCATGAATTTTTGTTAATTTCTGACCATTCTAAATGCTCCTATTGGTATTTGGACCCTTGTATCTTTTTCTCTACAACTGGTCCTAAACCAGGAGTTTTTGGTTCTATTAGTCAATGGCCTTTGTTCTTCTCTGCATCCCCTTGCCTTTTTTTAAACCTCATCTCTGAGCTGTGTTTATAATTTACAACTGAAATAAGCTAGAATAATATAATATTGTCTTAGATACTTTTCTCGTTGCTGTGACAAAATACTCAATACAGTTTAAGGAAGGAAAGAGGTTTGTATAGGTTTCAGGCCATTGTTGGATGGCTCCAAGACAGGGCAGCATGGCAGAGGAGAAACAGATCATGGTATGGCAGGCAGGAGGCAAGGAGCAGCGAGCCTCCCCTTCCCTTTCATCCCACCCAAGCTACAAGGCTACTGGATGGTGCCACCTGTACCCAGGGTGGGGCTTCTCATCACTCACACCCAGAACTATTCTAAGCCAATCACTGGACTAATTAAATTAGCACATGCCCTAAATCCATAACTGTACACTCCACATCCAGTTACCTCAGAAAAGCCCCATGTAATAATGCATGAGTTTTTATGGGAGGATATCTAGATATAAGCCATAACAAGTATGAAAGTTGTAAAAATGCATAAGTTTTAGAGAGAAGAGTCTGAAAAACAAAACTTGAGATGTGCTTAGAGGAGGGGGTTGTGTGTAAGTTTCTGGATTACTTAGTCCTTTGAAGATAACTCAGCTATAAATAGGAGCATCATTACAGAGATGAATTCTGTGGTTTAATCTTGGTCCATCTGGGCTCAGGTGAGAAAATAAGCCAGGACACATATTAACAATATTGATATATTGATACATCCAACACACAGTTATTAAGCATCTACTGTGTCCAGGCATTGTATGGGGTGCTATGGATACAATGATAAATCCAAGCATGTGTCTGTATTCAGCGAATATGTAAGAGTCTAGCTGGCAGTGTCTAATGGTGGTAAGTGCTACAAGAGCAAATCAGGTAAGGAAAATAGAATGATTATGGGGTTGGGGAGAATGAGCATAATTTAGATGCATTGTCTGGGAAAGAATATATGAATGAAATGTGAGATAAATGTAGATCTCTGAAGATATGGTGGAGACCCTCAAAAAACTAGGACTAGAGGTTCCATTTGACCCAGCCATTCCCCTCCAGGAAATTATCTCCCGCACCAAAATTAAAAGCATCATAGCACAGTGACATATACATACCTATGTTTATAGTGGCACAGTTTGTAATAGTCAAATCTTGGAAACAGCCCAAGTGCCCATCAACTGGTGAATGGATGAAGAAGATGTGTGGTTTTTTTTATACAGTGAAGTACTACTCTGCCATAAAGAAGGATATGCTCCAGACATTTCCAGGAAAGTGGATGCACCTGGAATCCATACTCCTAAGTGAAATAAATCAAACACACATGTAAATACCACATTATTTCTCTGGTGTGAGAAACTGAAAGTATAAATAAGGACCAAAATATATAATAGGTATTGTGAAATAGGAAGAAAATGTTTAAATGTGGAGGGAAGCAAAGGAGAGGGGAGAGAGAAAAAAGGGAAAAGTAACAAAATGAGAAAAGATGAAAACAAAGCTTTTGTAAGTGAGGAGGTGAGGAGGGGTAAAGGGAGGGTAGGGGAATGTGGAAAAAAGTTATATCATGTACAGGTACAAATTCTCTATGATGAATGTGATCATCGTGTATATTTAAAGTGCAACAATACAATTTGATTAAAAATTAAAGTTCTATTTTTCTGGAAAAAGAGATGATCAAGAAAGTGTTCTCTGCAGGGGGAAGTGAGTGTGACAGCCTCAGGTGGAATGGGATTCTTGACATGTTTGTGGAGAGCAAGAGGACCAGTGGAGTCAGGGAACTGCGAGGAAGGACAAAAATGAAAGAAGATAAGGTCAGAGACAGGTCACAGCCCACAGGGACTTTTAGGCCATTTTAAGGGTGTTGGCTTTAACTCTGAGAACTATGGGTATCTGCGTCACTGCCCTTATCTGATCTATTAGGTTCACTTTGGTTGCTCTACCTAGAACTGGTCATCCGGGGCCAAGGACTGAAAATTCAAGACAGTGTTAGAAGCTACCGCAAGAAGCCTGCCGGGAACTGATGGTAACATTTAAGGTTGGATTCTGGATGTATTTTCAAGGTAGAACTCATAGGAGTTGCTGACATAATGGACACAGCATGGGATAGAAATTATGGTATCAAGGAGGAGCAAATAGAACAGCAGTGGAGAATCTATGGCACGTGTGCCATAGTGGGCTGCATGTATCGCTGAAAGCTCTAAAAATTTTTCCATCATTGAAATAGAGGATGGAGCAAGAGAGTCAGCCTGGGACCTGCTAAGGTATAATGTCTCTGAGTCATTCAACTGAGTTACCAGGTGGGAGGTTAGATGTGTGGGTCTAAGGTCTGAGCTGGAGCTTCACATTCAGCAGTCATAATAAACAGAAGGTATTAAAAATTGAGATGGGTGAGGCTGCTTGAGAAATGAGTGCAGGTAGAAGGAAAAATGCTTCAATGGAAGCCTAAGATATTTCCTTATTTACAGGCCAGGAAGAGGAAGTTGTTACACAGGAAACCAAGATGCACAGTTTCAGCCATAGGGTTCTGTAGTCAGGCACAAAACAAAAATATTAACCTCTGTGTTCTGTTCTTCGGTATTTTATCCAATGTCATTTCACTTAGCACAGTATTTTTTCATAGATTAAAAGAAAAGTCAGAGTATAAGTACATAGAATCACTATGACAAAACTTTCTTACTTGAAGACAAATTTAACTCAAAGCATTGAGCACCAACTTGAAGACAATATAGTCTATTGCAATGAATTATGATTACAGAATGAAGGGCAGGTGCTGGGGAAACTGAAGCAAATTTCAAGGGATCAGGCAGATCACCAGGATTAGAGAGACACAAGGAATCAAAGCCACAATGGCACGTAAGCCTGAGATGAGCAAGCATAGAGAGCTGAGTCAGTAGCAGTTAGTGTGGTAGCTAAGGGTTTTGCAATTCCAATACCCTGAAACAAGAGGTGAGAAGCCCAAGTTTACAAGGCCAGATACTGAGAGCATGAGAGGGCTTGTCAGCAGACCAAATGTGATGACACAGTAATATCAATTAATTAAGCACTTCACAGTTCACCCGAGCATCACTTGGGCAGTGCATCTGTTTAAGGACTGACTATCCTGAGCATGGCTCGGGCAGGTACCATTTTTAACAGTTAATTCTTGTTTGCACAAGATACACTTGTACGTCTGACGAATTTGTTTCATATCAACTATTTTTTGCATACTTTCTTCTCTTTTATTTTAAAGAGAATAAGCAATTAAAAAAACATTCAAATGATATAGAATTTCAAACAAGATGATAGGAAATCAACAATGGTTGTCATATCACGTATTGTTATCTTCAAGGTAGTCGTTCAGGTTACCAGTTGTAAGACTTTAAAATTGGTAAAAAATATTGAACACTATATTCAGCTTTGATGTTTATTTCTAGTGAAATCTAATGATGAGTTTTGTTTATTTTATTTACTGACTTATATGTTTATTTTATTTATGAAAAATAATCTATAATTTTGTGCTACCATCTGCAGAAACTCTTTAGTTCATTACATGTAATTTTTTATACTTCTTCAGAACTGGGTGATGTTCTTTTATGATATAAAACTGACACATTTGTCCTATTCAAACTGACACATTTGAACAGGAAGGAAGTGTCAAAAGATCTGCAAAAGTGAAAACTGTAAAAAGGAGAAATGTTAGCATATCCAAGAGGAAAAGTCACTTATGAAATGGAAAGACAGAAAAGACATCTGTTTGTCAACTATTCATAATGCAGAAATGCTAACACTTGAAAGAATAAATGAAGTTTAAAAACTCTCAGTTGACCTAGCTATTCCCCTTCTGGGCATCTTCCAGAAGAATTAAAAACTTACCACAGCAATATATGTGCACCTATGTTTATAGCAGCACAATTTATAGTAGCTAAATTTTGGAAACAATCTAAATGCCCATCAATTGAGGAATGCATAAAAAGATGTGGTATTTTTATACAATGGAGTATATTCAGCCATAAAGAAGGATAAACTTGAGAATTTTGTCAGTAAATGGATGCAACTTGAGACCATATTTATAAGTGAAATAAATCAGACTCACCTATGTGAACATCATATTGTCTCCCTGATGTGAGAAACTGAAAGAGTAAATAAGGTCTAAAATGCACAGTAGACATTGTGAAATGGGAAGAAAGTGTTCAAAAGAGAAAAGGAACTAAGATAGGGAAAAGGAAAACAAAGAAAGGGAAAAGGAAAAAATGCAAGTTAGTTATACTGCTAGTGTCTCAGTTCATTGAAAAGGAAGGTTTGTGCTAATATTGATTGGAGAAGTTTTCACTCTCATATCGTCTATTCTGAGTAACTACTTCAAAGCTAATAAAATGCAATGTATTAACTATTATTATTCTCCTATTATTTTGTTATAAAATTTTGTTTTACTTTTTTTCCATGAAATTAAAGAAAAGAGAATGCTAATAGGAAATAAAAAAAGTCAACCAAGAAAAAAAAAATCCCAGTAGAGGTCAATGATTATAATAATTCTCTGGGTGGTGTCAACTCAGTTGACCAACATCCAAGAAGCTATCCTGTAATCAAATAGTGAGGGAAAATATTTTTAAGTATTTGTGCATTTTCTGGACCAAGCAATATAGAACTTGTTTGTTTTTTATTCAAAATAAGGGAGTTCAAAAAGTCATTTACAATTTAGATTGGTTTAATAGACCAAATAATTGAAAAATGCAGGATAGTGAAACGCCAACCATGTCATCATTGACATCTTCACCATTACGTTTATTGGGTAGACACTTTATCGAAATTATACCACTTACAGAAAAAAGAAAAGGCCAATCTGACAGGGTAAAGTGTATTGTTCAAGGAAAGATAATAATGCAAAAAAAAATTTTAGAAAAAGACTAGATGCTATTGTTCAGATTATAACTTTGCAACTGTGCATTGAATGTCTTAAGATATATTATACACAGAAAAATTGACTACATTTGCTGAAATGGTTATTTTTATATTTCCTATTATATTATCTCATAAAATTAATGAAAAATTATTCAAATTTTTGTCATCCTGCATTTAAATAATTGGACTACTAAGTGGTTAACGAAATGACTTGCAATATATGAGTGTCTTAGTTACTTTTCTCATTTTGTGCTGAGACTAAATAACCAACACCTAATGTTAAAGGAGAAAACATTTATCTCAGCTCACAGTTTGCAACAGTTTCAGTCCACAGTCTGCTGGTTCCAAAGCAGGGTGCATTGCAGAGGGGCATCACAAAGTAGAAAAAATCGTTCATGGCATACTAGGCAGCAAGCAGCAGCGGCGGTGGTGGCAGCAGCAGCACAGCAGCAGCAGCAGCAGCAGCAGCAGCAGCAGCAGCAGCAGCAGCAGCAAGAGCAAAAAGCCTGGTTTCACTCTTTCCCTTTATATCCCATACAGGCTGTGAGCCTAGTCATTGGTACCACTCACGTGATGAGGCTTCCATCATCCACCCCTTAATTCCAATATCACATCCTTAATCCACATTCACACATCCTGATTCAGCCACCTTCAAAACTCCCCATCCGTGACCCCACATGAGACTTTTGGGGGATGTGTAGGTGCAAGGCATAACAATGAGACTTCCTTTTGCCTTATTCCTAGAACTTTCCTCCTCTCTTTTGCAGAGAGTAACAAATTACAAAAACAGGACAAGTCTGAAGGTTTGTAGCTGGAAGTAAGTGAAAGTACTTTAGCTGTAAAGAAGAGTGACAGGACAGAGAAAAGGTGTCTATTGATACTAATATCCTGGAAGTCAAGCAAGACGTTGCTGTCTTTGTTCACCATTTTCTGCTATGTACAAAATTAATTTCTGGATGTTTGAAAATACTTCCAGGGCAGCATCAGTGTCTAAACATTCTCCATAAACATTTTTTTTTTTTAGTAGTATTGCAGATTGAACCCAGGGGTAGTGTTCCACTGAGACAGAGCCTGACTACGTCGCCCAAGTAGGACTTGAACTTGCAATCCTCCTGCCTCAGCTTTCCTGAGTGCTAGGATGATAGGTATGTTCATACCTTCTTTAGGGTCTAATAGTGTGCTGCCAAGCAGAGTCCATGGACTTTGGACACAGCAGTTTTTTGTTTTTTTTTTTTTTAATGGCGCAACCCCCTTTTTATTTTGTATTAGGGGCCTTCCTATCCCCATGGGTCCAGGAAATTTTAAAGCTTGGTTCTACCACTTGCTCACTTAGGATGCCAAATTCTTCACCTATAAACAAGAGCAAAGATCACTGTAAATAGCAACTGCCATGTCAGAATGCTTTCCATGGTTTATTTCAGTCTTATAGTAACTTGTGAGGTGTGATCAAAATACACAGTGAATTTTTAGATTTAAAAAGTTACAGGTATTCTCCCCACCTCACACACACATTTCAAACACATTTATCTGGTCTGTCTTGGCACTTTCTCAGGTCCTAGGATTCAAGAAGTTTTATTTTCCAAGTGTCTTTACAAGGTATAATCACAATTGCTGCCACTAAGTGGAAACCAGTGGAAAGGGAGGGTTGCAAAACTCATTACACTCCATCTTCCTCTACCTCCTTTACTAGATCTGACTCCTTGCTCTTTCTCCAAGTCAAAATGACCATGAAAGGTAAAAGTTTTGAAGCAATTCAGGTCATTAAGGCTGCCACAACAGCACAACTACAGAGGCTGATGAATTGGGAACTTCCCAAACTGCTTCAGAAAGAGGCAAGAATAATGAGACAATTGTGTTTGAAGTGAGAGGGCATATTTTGAGAAGGATTAATGGCAGTTTATACTTTACTGGAATCAAGATCGTTATGTTATTCCTTATTTTACAGAAGGAGAAAGCCTTCGCACAGTTAAACGATGGGTCAAAGTTCCCTCAGCTTGTGAGAAGAGGAGCCACAATTTATCCCCCGCACTCTGTGTGAGTTCACCCTGGTGGCTGTGCCACGTGGGAGGTGGGAGGTGACTGTGAGCTGGGTGCTGCTGGGCTGGGTGAATATGGGTTTGAGTGAGGGGCTACTTGGTCAGGAAGGCCCCAGTGCAGTGGTAGTGAACATGTGCGACAGCCAGCTATTTATTATCACTGAAAGCTTTGAAAGGTCCACCATCACTGCCCTAGTGGATGTTCAGCAAAAATATTGGCAGAGGTAATGTGGAATATACCCTATGAGAACATACCTTGGTCTGCCTCCCTGGAATAGAACATCTGCCTAGCTAAGATGTGTCCTAATGGTTTAGCTGAATCTATGGAATTAAAATATGGTACTCTTTATTGGTTCAGGGCCTGTGTTCAACAACCTCTATTCCTTACAGAAGGAAAGTGGGAAAGACATATTTATTGCACGTCTGTTAAGCTACCGGACTACTGAGCCAGGTACTTCCTTGCATATGATTTTAGTGTAGGTCAAGCCTCCCTATTTGCAAATCTGAAATTTGAATCTTTTTGAGTGCCAATGTGGTACCACAAGTGGAAAATTCTACACCTGACTTCTTGTGATGGTTTTCAGTCAAGACACAGGTACACTTACAATATTGTATAAAATTATCTTGAGGCTGTGTGTATAAAGTGCATATGAAATAAAGATAAATTTCATGCTTAGACTTGAGTCCCATCTCCAAGATAGCTCATTATGTATATGTATGCCAACCCCAAACACTTCTGTCCCAGCATTTAGGATAAGGGGCACTTAACCTTCTTAGAGCAATTCAACAGGATAGGTATCACGTACCTGTGTCACGGACAAGAGATGGAGGGCTCAGATGACCAAGGAATAGGGTCAGCTGACACCAGGCTGTGCTTGATTGCAAAACTTCACCTCCATTTCAAACTCCTGAGCAAAGGCTATTCTTCTTTCTGTCTTAAAAGTCAGTACAAAACTTTTCTTGCCAGACTTCCCTCTTCTTCCTGGTCCCACCAAAATAGTTCTGGGGCACATTAGAGTAGCAGAGGCCAATATTTCTTTCTCTCCCTTCTGTTTTCTCTCCTGTTTTAGACTCTTAAGCACATCTGATATTTGTCCTCATTTTCTTTTTCCAAAGTGAAAGTGGCTGTCTTTTTGTTAACTCAGAACTGCAGGGAAAAATTCTTGGGAAAGTCATGTGCTTTTTATTATCATATTGTTTATTCACGTACTTGAAACACATTTATACTGTTAGGCTATTCATGGAATAAAACATTCGAATGAAAAAACAAACCAGTGAATTTAGTAGTCTTCTGAAAGAAACAAAGCAAAGCCTCCTAGAGAGAAGAACATTTAATTCTTCTCGTCTCTCTTTTCCTAATTCAAGAACCCTGTTGACCACTGCCATGGGTTGAGATGGATGCCAGATTCCCCATGTGAAAGTCATCTTGGCCAAGACTTGGAGTTTGTTGTCACTGTTACAAAGGAAACAAGTTACCCAGAGCCCACTGGAGTCACGTGCGAAACAAAACAAAGTCAGGGTCTACAGTGACCCACCCCCAAGTTTGCATGGAGGTGGGGGACAGCAGGTATGGCTATTAACCACTGTGAATAAGTGTTCTACAGCCTGACTATTCGAAGCATGGCCCAGACACCAATAACATCAGCACATCAGTGAGTGTGTTAGAAATGCATACCCTCAGAGTCTACCTCAAGCCTTGCTGAACTAGAATCTGCATGTACAAGATTCCCAGGAACAGTCTTGCACACTGAAGTCTAAGCAGTACTGGTCTGCTAGACATTTATCATAGTCATTTAACACCCACAGGGAACAGATACTCATGTCACTGTTTGCTAAGCGAGAATACAAAGACTCAGGTTGGCTAAGAAGCTTGGCCAACTTCTCAGCTAGTTACAGATCCAAGGTTGGAACTGGAATCATTTCCAGCTGACTTCAGATCTTGTCTATTTTTCACTCTCTTGCACTGCCTTTGTTTTTCCTCCCTTGGAGCTTAGTCACAGTTTGCAGCTTTAAGTTTAATCTGAGGAAATATGAGACCTGAGTTTCCAAAAGAAAGACTCAACGAAGCAAGAACTAGGGTACTGGGGTCCCTGATAATGGGTGGTCAAAGGCAGGGTGGGGCAAGTCAGGGGAAGACAAGATCTTCTAAGTGAAGACAAATAAGTATGACGTGGAGGATCTGAGCAGCTCTATGTGCACCGGGTCATGGGGCTGTGCCCTGGAAATGCATCTGTGAATGTTGTGTGGAAGAGCAGAGGATAGGATTTTTCTTTCTCATATCTTTGATGTTAGTGGTAGAAAAATTAGGATTTTTATCTTTTCTAAATGCCTTCAATCAAAGCTTATAAAGAATGACTTTGAAGGTGCAACCATCTCACCGACAGGAATTATTTCACTTACATGATCTGGGCCACCATAATGGTTCACGATTCCCCTAAAATTTGAATTATTGACCAACATATTTTTAAGGCTTTTGTAAAAGTAAAATATACAGAGGGAAGAGTATACTTATATACACTTTCTCTGCTCAATGAATTTTCACAAGGAGAACACACCTGTGTACTTAGCATCACGATCAAGAAATAGAACATGACCAACACCCTACAATTCTGCTCTGACTTTCTACAAGAGATGAACCAATATTTTGACTCCCAAATGCATTGATTAGGTTATTGACCAACATTCAAAACTTGGAAGATTTAAATGTAAAAATCTGAAATGTATGGCTTGTCTTGAACATTGAAGCATCTAGTGCCCATGTTCTCACAGGGTAAAAAAAACCCACTGGAGATGAGGAGGGACTGTCCTCTCTAAGGAGGAACTGTCTCACCAGTCTGCGATTCTCCACCCTCCACACCTTCCTGTGTTCAGGAGCCTAAACATTCATCAAATCTCATTGTTGAAGAGATTTTATTGAACTTAATCTCCAGCCCCTCTTTCCCTCTTGGGGGATACTGCAAGTCCAACCCAGAAAATCACTTGGTTCTCCTGGTGACCAGCCCCATCCTGAGGCTGCCCAAAATTACTTTGTTAGCCTGAACTCTTTTTGTTATGAATAATAAGACATAACTATTACTCAGGAAATTCCACAGGCTTCAGGAGCTCTGTGTCAGAAACCACAAAGACCAAATATATTCTTATGATGTGATAGTATCTCAAATGTTTCTTACAAATGGAAGTTATGATAATCCTTTCTTTTTAAACTACTACATGCTTGTGATATATAATAATATTAGTTTTGTGAAACTTGTACCTATATTTATTTATATGTTGGTTAACTGCCCCCCTTTCTTGGGTCCCCTTCCCTATCTCCACAAAGTCTACTTCTTCATTTCCTATCATCTCTAATTAATTCCTGATAATCTTTTTTCATTCTGACAATTTAAATTTCAGGGTGCCAAGTAAGTGGTTATACATAGTTGTCAAAGTTAGTGCAAAAGGAAACAGATTCAGTTTTTCAAGAGACTTCTCCCTTTCCTCAGTGTCTTTGCCCATTTTGTGCTACTACAACAGAATAATTGGGGCTTATTATTTTATAATGAATAGAAATTTATTTGTCAAAGTTCTGGAGGTTGGTGTCATGGTTGATACATTGTGTCAACTTGGGGAGTCTAGAGGTTTGGCTAAGTGACTCAGCAGGAAGCCAAGGTGCTTACTTTGTATGCATTCTGAGCCTGTGGAAGAGGAGGGCATGGAGATTATGTGAGAGCTACACACCCCCTGGGTGGGGGTAGTTTGTTTACAATGTAAGGGAGTGAAAGAGCCTGCTTGCTGCCATTCCCGACTTTGCTCTTGTTACTTTGCTATCTTCTGCCTCGAAGCCAGCCAAGTATGGGCTGAAACCTCCACAAACTTCAAGCTAAATAAATGTTTCCTTCCTTAATTTTGGACGTTGGGTATTTTGTCTCAGCAACTAGAGAAAAGTAACTAAGACAGTTGGGAAGTCCAGGATCAAGGGGTCTGCATCTGGGGAAGGCCTTTATGTTAATATAATAGAAAAGTTTCTAGTTTATGGTGGTATAAGGCTGTGATCCCAGCACTCTGGGAAATCTAGCAACTTAGTAATACCCTGTCTCAAAGCTAAAAAAAGGGCTGGGAATATAGCTCAGTGTTAAGACCTTGGGTTGAACCACACACACACACACACACACACACACACACCCTAAATATCTACAAGCAAAAGAATGATATTAGACCTTTACCTTACACCATATGCAAAAAGAAGGTCAAAACTTCAAATAGAATACAGCTTAAGTGTAAGACCTGAAACTTGTGGGCACCTAGAAGAAAACAGGGGAAAAACTTGACATTAGTCTTGGCAATGATTTCTTAAATATTAAAAAGATAAGAAATAAAAGTAAAAATAGATGAGTGGAATGCCATCAAACTACAAAACTTCTGCACAGCTAAAGAAACAATCAACAGTAAAAAGGCAAACTATGTGACAGAAAAAAGTATTTTCAAAATTTATATGTGATAAGGGAATACTACCTAAAATATATGAAGAACTCCTTTAAATGAATGAAAAAATAAACCCTTAAAAATGGGAAAAAGATTTGAACAGGCGTTTCTCTAAATGTCTGCCATTCTATGGGAAAAGAGCAAAGAAAGGGCAAAAAAGAGAATGGGAACAATATTCCTGTAAGGAGTGTATTCCTTATAAATACCAAAGTTTTTGAAAGGGGGAAGTCCAGGATCAAGCGGCCTGCACCTGGGAAAGGCCTTTATGTTAATATAATGTTAGACTTGCACTACCTTAAAAGTTCCTAGCTCATGGTGGTATGAGGCACTGTAACAACTGCACTCAGCTGGCATTAGTAGGGGGCCTTCTACAGAGAGTTCAGCAGTGCTGCTGGCCAGCACAGGCAGGGAACTGAGCGCGTAGCCTGGGCAGGTACACAGGAATAAGCACCTCCAGTGCTACATTCTGAGGACTGCTCTTTCACATTGCTCACATAATTATTTTTTTAAAATTTTTCCCCTGTTTATAAATTGGAAAGGACACTTTCATGGGATAGGTGTTGGTGTGTAGAACTCTAAGAGCAAGGAAAAGAAAACCTAAACTGGGTAGAAGCATTCCATGTGAGGGAAGAATAAAACCACACAGCAGCCATTGGACTGTTTCCAAGGTAGATGAGTGTCTGAAGATGGCAGCAGCAAAGCCACAACTGACGTGTGACTCGTCACGGGCATACCATCTCTCCTCGTGGGAGCCCCATCATACTTAAGGAAACCTGCTTTGGTTCCAGTGAAGGGAAGCAGTGTATTTCCCAATAACCAACACAGGCATGGAAAGATCCAGTAGGTGACACAGGTGGAAGTTTCTGATTAATGATTCTCCCCTCATTAGCGTATGGGAAAGTTAAAGCCAGATTTTGTCAGCCTATCAATGATAGACTTGTTCTCCATTAAATGTTCCTAGGTAACAAGGAATTAAATTTGAGGCAGGATGACATCTACAACACAGTGTTGGTAAAACTGGATATCCATGTGCAAAAGAATGATATTGGACTTTTATCCTTCACTGGCTACAAAACTATCAACTCAAAGTGGATTAAAGTTTAAAGACCTAAAACTATAAAACTCCTAGAAGAAAACTGGCAAGGATTTCTTGGATGTTACAACAAAACCATAGGCAAAAATAGACAAGTGTGATGACGCCAAACTAAAAAGCTTCTTCACAGCAAAAGACATAAATAGCAGGGAAAAAAGGCAAACTGTGGGATGGAAAAGACATTTTTCTACACTATATTTGATGAAGGGTACTCTCCAAAATACTTGCATATGATAAACTTAACAGCATCAGAGAACAAAAACAAAAAACCTAGTTTAAAAAAATGGGCAAAGTACTTGAACAGACATTTGTCCAAAGAACACATAAAAATGGCTAAGAGGTATCTCAACATTACCTGAAGAGATACTCAATACTATTGATCCTTAGGCAAATGCAAATCAGAGCCACAGTGAGATAGTGCCTCGTATCTGTTAATATGGTTATTACAAAAAATAAAGGATAAATTGTGAGGATGTGGAGAAATTTCGTGGTGGAAATGCAAAATGGATCAGCTGCTATGAGAAACTGTGAAATTTCTTCAAAAAATTAAAATCAGAAATATTGTATGATCTAGCAATTCCACTTCTGGACATATTCCCAAAATAATGTAAGCAGAACCTCAAAGTAATACAAGCACTCTTACATTTATTGTAACACCACTTATAGTAGACAAGATGGAGAACAGTTTAACTATCTAATCCACAAATGAGTGGATGTAAAAAGTGGTATATCCAAACAATGGAACATTATTTGACCTTGAAACACAAAAACATGGATGAAGCTTGAGGATATTGTTCTAAGTTTAAAAAACCAGTCACAGAAAGAAAATACTTCACAATATCATTTACGATTGTTCACAAAAGGTAACGAAAATAGCCGAACTTCTAGCAGCAGAGAATAAAATAGTGGTTGCTGGTGACTGGGGGGAGGGGTGTGGGAGTTAGCTGTGATAAGTGGAGTAAGAAACGCCCAACTAAACTGGATCAGCGTAGTTCTGGGTGTGGCTGAGGGGATTTACTGAAGTCGGAAGACCAGCCCTACGGCGGCTTGTCACCTGAATGGTGTAGAAGGGAGACGGAAGAAGGAAGGATCTGCTTCTGTATCTTCGGAGGAGCTCCAGTCTTCATCTTCACCTTGGACGTCTTCTCTTGGCTTCCAGCACAGACTCTTTAGCCTCCCACTGCAGACCCTTCAGCTCCTGATTTGGACTTGCACAAGGCACTGTAGTGAGCTCCAGGCTTTGACGGGATCCTTGGGGTCTCCAGGGTGCGGGCAGACCTTTGTACTCTTCCACAGCTGCCCCAGCGGGCCGCCACTGTAAGCCAGTCTTTTCAATTCTTATATATTTGTATATCTTGCACTAAAGCTGTTTTTCTAGTAAGACTGACTGACACCAGGGGATATGGGATTTTAGATATGTGTGTCTCTCATGCATGTTCTTACCAGGACTTCAGGAAATGGAGACTGAATGCAGTGTTTGCTTTCAGGGAAAGCGAAAATAAAACCCTCCATGAAAGTAATCATCATTTTCCCCCTCTGTAATGTGCTAATCAGTTTGTGTGATGCTAAAATGAAAAGCAGCGTAACTAACACTAATCAAACACTTTTTGTGTGAGCCAATCTTCCTGCTTAGAACCCAGCTGGCATAGCTCATGTAATTTCAAAAAGACCTTAGCAGGTAGATACTATGAGAGTTCCCATTTTTACAAATGAAGAAATCGAGGCCAAAAGGAATCCAGCAATGTGACTAAATTGCAGAACTGGGCCACAACAGCAAATTATCCACGGCCGAGCCCGGGTCCTCCCTTTTTAACAGCTTCCTATTGCACCATCACCATGAAACCAGCTTTTGGAGTTGACTGTGGGCGCCTGCTCCCCTCTCCCACCTTTCTCCCTGGGAAGACAAACAGAGATTGGATCTCAAGAGGTTGAGCACGTAGCCTGGCCCAGTTCTCCTTTGTCCAATGGTATCCCATGGAAAGTATGAGTTGCTGTCACAGGAATAATTGGCCACACAGGAGAGAGAAGAACTTTCATGCTTGCTGGAGTCTGGGACAGGCTCTTTTGGATTCTCTTCACAACTCTCTACCAGGATGTATCTTTGGTAGGTTTTCTATTTCAGAAAGATTACTGCTAAAATTATCTGGGTTAGGAATGTGACAGAATTCTGGACCCCCGAGCATTTGGTATGGAAATAAACAACAGTGCTGATTATCTCTATTTAAGCTTAAATAAAACCGTATGAAGAGCTCAGTCAGATCCTCCCCCACCATCCCCACCTCACCTCTTATGAAAGACCAGCGATTCTTGGAACATCTATTACAACACCCCCCTTTCTTTCCCCCTGAAAAAAAAGCCTTCATAATCCAGCTGTGTGCTGCAAATCAGCATATGCCTCCAACTCTTTCCCAAATGTCTTGAGGCCAAAGAAACCCCAAATACATTTCCGCCAAGCCTCCGTCTTCTGAAATTTTGAAAGTGTGTACATTTTCAGAAATCTAATCAGGATGGTTAGGATTCATTTGTGCTTTACTCATCAGAGTTTTATATTGCAAGAGCGATTTGATGTCAAGGAAGTTTTCCAGTTCTCTCCCCCTCCTTCCCAAGTCTTTTATCTTGCAACCAGGAAGTCACATTTTGCCAGCCGACTATGAACTGTAACCACAAAAAGTTGGAGATTGGTTCAAAGCTCAGGATTCATGAGGCTTGAATATGTTTTAGCCTTGGCAGAAAGCATCCCTTTCTCATTTAGGAGGAACGTGTGTCCACAGGGGCTGGCTGGAGCAGCTGTGCTCTTGGAGATGTGGCTGACAGGCTGTCCCCATCGTCTGGGGTATGTGTAAGGAAAATAGCCTTGTTCTGGGAGGTTCTGCACAAAGCTGGAAGGAGAGTTAGTTGCATTTTCCTTTCAGATGCATTTGTGGAAATAATGAGTCTCTGCTCCCTGATAGGGAGGGTCACTGTCCATTCTCTTCCACTGTTTGGAGAAAAGCTAACTCACACTGAGTGTCCTAACTGCTCAAAATTAAGCTAGCTCATGGTTCTCTCTCCTTAGTCCCATTGTTCTCCTTATAAACATTCTTGCTCCTCAATCTTTATCCTTCCAGGGCATAGAATGTCTTTTTGCTTCATGTATCTTGTGGCTTTTTGTGTTTTTCAGTACTTTTGTGCATGATGTACATATGCATGGATCTTTTATTTCTCCTCCCAAGTCTCCCAAAAAACAAAACACCAAGACACTCCTCAAACTACTTCTTGAGTATCGTCTTTTACATGACGACACCTATTAATATATCATCTCTACCTAAATCTATATGTGTCTTCTTTAACACCTCTCAAAAGAGTTCATTACTTCCATGTTTAGTTAGTTTTCCTCCCTGTTTTATATGTAAGTCTCTGACAGCAGTTTTCAAACTAATCAGGGACTTCCTTGATTCTGTTTAGCCTTCTAGACCAGTGCCCTCCAACGGTACTCTCTGCAGCGATGGAAACTGTCTATATTTGCATTCTCCAATATGGTAGCCACTGGTCACAAGCCACTACTGGGCACTAGAAATGTGGAGCTGAGAAGCTGAATTTCTGATTTTTTAAAAATTTCAGTTAATGAAAACTCAAGTAACTGCATGTGGCTAGTGGCTATTGCATTACACAGCTCTAGGCTATTTTATTCTTGAGTCACTTATTCCTTTTACTTGAAAAAATACCTGGCACATAGTAGGAGACTCAGTTAATATTTACGCAGTTTCAACTCTTGTATGTCGTTACAATAACGCTGCAAGGCAGGTATGACCAACTTTAGCCATTCCATCTTTATATTTATTTTAAAAACAAAGCAAAATGAGATTCAATAACAACAACAGAACATGGTTTAGCAAAAATGAATGGTGGAACCATAATGGAAAAGACAATCTGTTTAAAGTCTCTGTCCTTTGTGCTTTCACTGGCGGTACTGAACTTTGGAATCTGCAAGTGAATTTGCATGTGAGTAGTTGCACATGCAAGACAGGAGGCTGTAACATTTTACAGAACAGCTGATAATTAGATAGGTAAAGAGTTCCTTGTATAAAAGCTAACAGACAGGAAAAAGGAATGAAGAAAAAAAATTGGCGTGCTGCTTATACATGTTTAGTATTGTGCACATATTTAAAAGCTATATTAGCTAAATGGATCCCATTGAAAAGAGAAGACGGGTATCCTAAAAAAAAAAGATTACAACAGCCAACAAATTGGGCAGCTGGTATTCTATTTACCATTGTTAATTTTTAAACATTGACAGCCTCAGAGTTAGGCAGAGGAAGATAACATGGTGGAGGTAATGCTGCCATCTCCTGGTGGTCATTCACAGTTAACCACTGTTTTAGAACGTTAAAAGGAAATCCAGAAGCAGTGAGTAATCGCTTACAGCCCTTTGTTATTACTTAACCTTACACTTTAAATATGTTTTAAGACTTTTAACTTTGAAGAAGAAAACATTAACATGCCTTGAAACGTTGCCCTTTTATAAATAAATATAACCATGCAGCATTTTTCAACTCCTCCTCTTCAGTGAGCTGAATTGTCTGCTGAAACAATCTGATCATGTTTTTAGCTGGCTTTCCGCTAATACACATTCTGTCCTCTAACAAACTGTCTGCATTAGGCTGTAGGCTGATGAGACTGCACATCATCCTGGACTCTGGTCAGGGGTTCCATAGTTGCTTCATCTCTTGATTAAATATATTTCTAGATCAAAGTCAAAGGTTATGCCTGATATGTAGGTGTTTCAGCTAAACAGTGGGATGCTGTGATTGTATTGAGTCAGATACTTCCAGTCTAGCAGAATTTTAGAGAAATGACAGTCATGGTCAATGGAAGTAGATGAACCAATAATACCTGCCCATTTGAATTTGGGCTGCCATTTTGCTCAGGCAAAAGTACGCACAAGGCAAAGTGGAACATGGGATTCTGATATTAGTTGGGCTCTCCACAGAGTGGTCTTGATCATGTAGTGAGAATCTCAGCGTATATCCCTCCGGCTCTACATGTTTAGATTGTTGGGAGTCATGAAA
This sequence comes from Chinchilla lanigera, assembly GCF_000276665.1. Classification (NCBI taxonomy): domain Eukaryota; kingdom Metazoa; phylum Chordata; class Mammalia; order Rodentia; family Chinchillidae; genus Chinchilla; species Chinchilla lanigera. The sequence goes on along the minus strand of NW_004955421.1, from coordinate 14,488,054 downwards.
GCAATATGAGCCTTGAGAAGTAGATGAAGATGAAAAACGAAGCATTTCTATTGTCGAGTTCATGGACAGATTGAGCTTCAGCGGACTTTTAGTAACAATCAGCAGCCTGGCCATTCAGTCATCACCAAACCTTTCTTCTCTTGTCACTCCTTTCCCTGTACTGTCTGCTGCCTGCCTGGGTCACTGTTCAACCTTCAAACACTCCACCAGTTTTTAACTGAAGCTGATCCTTGGAGATGAACTACTGGAGATGAATTGCACTGAAACACATTCATTCCTTGATTCATCCATTCATTCAACAGAAATGACTGAACACATACCAATTACCTGCTGTTATTTTTTGGGACATAAAACAGAATGAGAAATGGACCTTGATTTGAAAAGATCTATTGGTTTGTCTTATGTACATGCTATATCATTAAAGAACCTTTACTGTGTGTCAAGTATGATGGCAAACATTTTTATATTTATTTTTATTAGTACATGTTTGTAGTACATCATGTTTATATACCTTGGGTAGAGTTAGTACACGTACAGAACACATCACAATCCCTTGGTTCATCCCCTTTCCCTCCCTTTGCTCCTCATCTATCTCTTGATTTCCTTTCCATTTGAGAAAGATCTATCTCTATTTTCTATTATTTATTTTTTGAGTTTTTCATATAAGAGAAACCATGCAATGTTTAAGCCTGATTTATTTCACTTAACTTTATGGTCTCAAGGTGCACCCATTTTCCTACAAATGACTCAAGTTTATCTTTCTTTATGGCAGAATATTACTCCATTGTAACTACTATATTGTGTTAGTTATTCATTTGTTCAGTATTTACTTGGGTTCTGCTCCATGTCAGGCATTGTAGTAAGTGAATTAATGAAGTGATACTAAGATGGTTATGATTTCTGGTCTCAGATATTGGTCTTTTGGGGAAGATAAGTAAACACGCAGCTATAATCTGGTATGTTCAGCTTTTGCAATCTATTTTGGCCACTTGTTGAAATATCTGTCTCCTATCAGACTTGGATGAAGCGAAGACTTCCTTCAATTAAAAAAAGTTAAAAACATGAAGTATTTTCTCCTAGTATCTGATGTAGCTATGTCATAGGCCCTGCTAAATGGGGGCTCATTGCCTCAAGGAGGACAACAGGTACTGTTTTTTCTGATCATGGCTGTGACAGTCTTCTCACCAAACTTTCTCAGAGCATGATTTTAGATGTTGTTTCTGGTATTTTCTTCAGGGTTCTTTGGGATTATCAGAGCCCTCATTATTGGTTTAATAACTCCTTTTCTTTTCAATAAGCATGCATCATTTTTCTTCATGTGCCTAAGATTCTGATACCACCACTGTGTCCCACTGTGACATGGAAGGACAAATCAACATTCAGCAATCACTGCAGATACGCAGACAGTAATACATTCATCTCAAAGGCAAATGAAGATTACCCAGATTTTAGAGGAAGGGAACAGAAAACAGAATTCCAGGTGGAGAGAACAGCCTATGTTCGGCCTAAAGACAATCCCCTGAAACGGGAAAGCTGAAGCCAGTTTTTACTTGTGAGGAAACTGAAATCCTCAGTGGTGCTCTTCCAATCAATACCCTGCTCTCTTCCCCAGAGAACACTGCCCTGACTTAGTCTAACACCACAGTTTTTTTGCATCTTGTTTTGAATTTTGTATAGGAAGAACACAATGCTATTTGTGAATGGTTGGCTTCTTTACCTCTACATTAAATTGGTAGAATTCATGTATTTCATGTGTAGCTTGTGCAATTGTATTGCTATGTAGTATTAACTGTATACATTTATTTATCTATTTAAGAGTTGATGGATATTTATTTTCAGTTTATGGCAATTACAAGTTTTGTTGCTAAGGACTTTCTCATAAATGTTTCTTGATTTAGTTGTGACTAAATTTGTTAAACAGATACCTAAGAGTGAGATTGCTAGGTTGTGGAATGTTAATATGTCCAAATTTAGTAGGTAATGAGTTTTCCAAAATTACTGCACCAATTTAAATTTCCATCTGAAGTTCAGGAATGTTCCACATCCTTTGCAACATTTGGTATGGTGAATCTTTTCAGCTTTTTGCCATTCTGATGTGATTTTAATTTGCATTTCTCTGATGGCTGGTGATGTTAAGCAACTTTTCTGTATGTTTCTTGGCCATTTTCCCAGTTCTGTTTATCAGATGGCCATTTCTTGGCATATATTTTAGGGTTAAGCATCTTAAGGATGAATGCATCTGGCTTTCCAAAGAGAGTATGGTGTTTTTCAACTCTCCAAGTTCATGGTTTTCATTATGGCTTTTAATATAGACACCCTCTAGATTTGTGGGTCTCTGTTCTTTCTCACGAAGTGGCTTTCTTGGGGGCAAAGTTTCTATATGTGGAGTTGGTTCAACATATGTACAAACCTAGGGGCAGAACAAGAGGAGAGCAACCGAAGGCCATTGGCTAGGTCACTAATGGTCTCTTGGATGTTGTTTAACACTGGCCTAAGCAATATGTATATTTTCCCACACATTTGCTGGGTAAAAGTCTCAGTGGACATGTTACTGTGAATTTATGGTACTCTGTGAGGAGTTTGGGTTAGTTATGTAATAAAAATTCTGGCAAATGGAGACTTAGGTCTGGTTCCCACACATTAAAGGCTAGAGAGAGCATAGCTACATTTTCTTAAGGTCAGCTTAGTGATGTCTCCAAAGATAAAAGGCACCTTCTGATTGAACGCTTGCCCTGAACATATTTTTGGCAAAGGATTCCCAAGTTCCATCCTCCTGGGATGATCAAATGAGTTCTGTCTGTTGTTTTGACAAACTCACTTTGGCAGGAATAAGGGAGTATTACAGCCCCTTTCTCCTTTAATTTCAAGATTTTATAATCACAGCAAGAAGACAATTGCAATCAATAAAAACCATCTACTCAGAATACAGACCAATAGACAAACAAATGTAGAGCAGCAACCAAGAATAGAAATTATAGTCTTGCTTTTGGGTTTTGCCAAAGGTTCTTTAAACTTGGAGGCTTTTAGTCAGGTTAAGTCCATAATTCCTACTATTTTTAGACTTAAATCATAACAGACTGATAGAATTGTCATTTATTGCTCCAGTGTCATAATAGCAATCCTCTGAAGATACATGTATTAACTATTCACAATCCTTTGGATAAAGCCCCTTTTTATTAGCCAGAAGTTTGGTTGCATGCAGCAGGCACTGAATACGTTATCCTAAGGAAAGGGAAATTCAACCAGAGAGTACTACCTGCTTACTGACCCAGTGGAAGCTCAGAGACAGGACTCTGAGAATTGGCTAGATTCAGGGCAGCTTCAGAAGGCAGGGCATGAGGGAGCAAAGCACTGGTCACATGACAGGAAGCCAGCCTGGCTTGATACTGGCCCCACTGAGCCTTTGTTTTGGGAAAGTGCCTCTTAAGCACATACACATGGACATGGATCTTTGTTGGAGTTGATTCCTCTCATGGAAGCACCCTAGTTCTCTTTTCCCCAAAGCTAGTGCTGCCTTGAGCCTATCTGTTATGCTTTATATCTAGATGCTTTCCAAAGTCTCAAGTGCCCACACATGGGACTCTTGGGAGATGATTGAATTATGGGGGCCTGATATTCACTGGCAGATTAGTTCAATCTCCTTCCCTCCTCTTTGATCCCCCTGTTTGCTTCCTGTGCGCCATGCCACAAGCTAGTTCTCTTCTGCCGTGCCCCTCTCTATACCACATTGCATTGGAACCAGTCGACTATGGACTGAAACCTCTACAAACTGTGAGCCAAATAAGCCTCTCCTCCTTTAGAGTTGTGGGTGTTGGATATTGCCTCTCAGCCATGAGCAAGTAACTAAGACAGACCCTTCCACTGAGCTGTTTTTCCTCTCTTCCATGGATTCAGTTTAAGACCCCGTATTCTTCCAGTAAATGATTTCTATGGCTGTTGGCTGGAGTTTTCTTTTACTTGCAAATCAAGAGCTCTAGCAATGATGCAAGTGATGGCAGACATGGTACAGCTTGTGTTCTGCTCTAGCAAGGATAAGGGAGAAAGCACTTTTAAAGTTTTAGTAAAGCCAGATGACTCAAGTGGTCCCAGAAGAGGTCCTGCACTTGGCCAAGTTTGTACTGTGTCTCCACATGATGCATTCTTTGCAGTGACATGCAGAGGAGTGCGCTGGGCATGGAGGGCCAGCAGAAGATGCTTGTTGTGTTAGGCAATCAATTCTTGGTTTTGAAACTGGGGCCATAGGTGTTTCTGGGAATCATGTAAGGGCTCACTGGGTGACAGTGATGAAGGGTTTCTTTTGTATTTTAGTTGAATTTGTTTTATAATCTGGGATTTCTCTTAAGATTTGTTCAGGACATAAAAAGAATTAAGATGTGTTATGTACATATACCAACTTCCCACAATGAATGTCATTGCTATGTACTGAAAATATCCACTAAAAAATAATAATAAAACTTACTGTACTAAATCATCATTGCTTTTTAACACTTTAATTCATCCAGTATTTTATTTAGAGGAAAGAAACATGGTTCTTTGGTTATGCTCTGGCTTGGATGTGGTTTCAGTGTGTACCCCAAAGTGTCATTGCTGGAAGCTGGTCCCAGTGTGGTTGTGTTGAGCAAGTAAAAGCTTTGAGAAATGGAGCCTAGCAAAAAGTAATTAGTACACTGTAGGGAGAATGCCCATTTCCGAGTGAACGAGTGCAGAAGAGAGCAGGTCATTATAAAATGTGGTTAACTCACATGCTTAGTTCCTTCTAAACCCAGCTGATTTTCTTTTCACTTCTCTGATTTGTGGTGATACAGCCAGAGGTGGCCCTCACCAGGATGTTGGTACCACACTCTCAAAACTCCGGAGGTATAAGCTAAACAAATCTTTCTTTTTTTTTTTTTTTTTTTTTTTTGGTTTTTCTCCGGTACCAGGAACTGAACTCACGACCTTGCACTTGCCAGGCAGGCACTTTGCCGCTGAGCTAAATCCCCAGCCCCACAAATCTCCTTTCATTATAAAGCACCCAGCCTCAGGTATGTAGTTACAGAAACAGAAAATAGACTGATTAATACAGACTCCTATTGAGTTACTAGCAGTGGACCAAATTTTTCACTTATATTATCCCCTTTGATTTTTATAATCATCAAGTCAATTCACCTGTTGGTTGATTATTCATTTATAATGGTCTTTCTTTTTTTTCTTTCCTTGTAAAATTTGCCATGAGTTTGACTATTTTAACTTCTCAAAGTTGGGAGTTAGGTTGGGTTGACTGTCAATACCATTTGTTTTAAGAAGTAATTTTGCTCTTTATTTCTCCCTTCCTTCATCTGGGTGATTTTAGTGTTGCTCTTTCTCCAGCTTCTGCTCATTGGCTTTCAATTTTGTTCAATGGATTTTAAACATGATATACTTATTTTGAAGTAGAGCTTTCACTCAAATATACAAAGGTTTCTGTTAGTGATTTTCAAACAGTTTTCATCTATTACTATTGACTAATAGTAGAGCATTTAAAAATTCTGAGTGTGTGTATTTGCAGAGGATTAAAAGTACTGTATAACTTTAAGAGAGGGAGGAATCTTTTAGAGGAAGAATCTGATTCTTCCCTTTCTGTTTCCAGTTTCTTAGCATAAAGGTATGAGAACAAGAGGAGATATCTCAGGCTATGATATGAGCTTGGAAACAAACTGTGAATAGTGGAGTGAAAAGTCTACAGGCTCCTAAATTTCTCGAAAAGTCAAATCCCAGCCCATCCCTGGATTATCTACCTGGACTTTTCTGTGGAAAAGAAATAGATTTCTGCATTTTTAGCTATGAGTATTTTGCTTTTTAGTAAACTGAAATCAAAAAGTATTTTGAGAGTTATTACACTAAGAAGAGACAAAACTTCCTAGAGCAATAGTTCAAAATTTAATATACTACTAGAAACAATAATCTGGAAAGCTTGTTAAAACGCAGTCTTCTGAATCCCACTCCAGAGTAATTCTGATGTGGTCAGAAACAGAACCGGAGCATTTGTAGTTTTTATTACACTCCAGAAGATGCAGAGGGTTCTGGGTCCCCACTTTAAGATGCAGCATTCTAGGGCTCTGAGGCAGAAAAGAGTTTGATACAATCAAGGGCCTAAAATCAGGGTAGATTTACAGAGAAGTGAATGGTACCAGGTAAAGCTGGAAAGAGAAGCAGGGCCCAGGTTATGAAAGGTTTCATAGCTCAGTAAAAGGAATGTTTTTCTTTCAAGAGCAGTCGGGAACCACTGAAGAGGATGGAGTAGGCGAATGACAACTCTGGCTTGACTTTCATAAGCTACTACAGTGACACCTTTGCTACCCAACTCAATTTATTCCAAATTCATGTTCAAATACTGAAAAAGTTTGAGAACTGAACATGTTTTCTGTAAGAAGAATGGAAAACTGAATAATTGGTTCTAAAGCCCCAAAATTATATTTATAAATTAATTTCTCCAGGACTTTAACAAATGCTGCAATGATTTCTCTCTTTAACTATATTGTGGTTCTTACAGTTTTCCTCTGAGCTTTACTGCTGGCGTCACTTTCTTTGGGGCCCAGGTTACAATATTTTACACAAACAAAGCACACTGATGAAGGTTTTAATGCACTAACACAAACACTATACATTGTCTGGGTGAGAGTTGCACTTAGGTTGAAGCATCACCCTGCTATGATTTGTGTCTAGATGTCCCCCCAAAGCCTTTAGCAGTCATGGGTGGGGGCTTCTAGCCCCCCCCCCCCCAGTACCAGAGATCTAACTCACGACCTTGTGCTTGCCGGGCAGGCAGTGTGCCTCTGAGCTAAATCCCCAGCCCCTAGGGTTTGCAATTGATTCATGTCTAGTGCTGTGATGATGGGTGTGAGTGTTACACCCACCCTGGGGCCGGTAGCCTGCCTACAGTATAAGGGAGAGAAAGAGATTTGCTCTTTCCACTCCTCCCCCTTTTGCTTTTGCTGCTTTTGCTGTCTTCCAGTGCCATGAACTGTTGCTCACGGCCCTGTGCCATTCTGCCTTGGAGTCAGCTGGGCATGGACTGAAAACTCCACAGATGGTGAGCTAAATATTTTCTTTCTTAATCCTGGGCATCAGGTATTTTGTTTCAGCAACAAAAGAAAAGTAACTAGCACACCCCTTTCTCTTCACAATGAGATGCAAGATGTGAAGCATGACTGTTGGCCCATACAGGGTTTTTCAAGTTGTAATTTCTGTTGATGACCAAGAAAAGTTACAGACACCAAGCAGATGTTTTTCGAACTTTGCTGTTTGAGTAGTGGAAAGTGTGAGCTTGGAGCCGTTCCACAGCCCAGGTATTGGTGCACATGGAGAATGGATCACAAAGAACTAAGATACTTGATTAGTACCCCAGCCTGGAAATGCTCATGGCTTGGTCCTTGGTGGTAGCCCTGGAAATGGATTTAAGATTCAAGCTGGAAATGAGAATAACAAGTACTTTGCTGATGGGTTCAGTGTGTGGAATATAGAATAAGGAGGACTCAGGGATGATTCCAGGTTTTTGTCTTAGGCAAATGGGTGGAACCTTCCCAAACTATGCTGAGAAGATTCCTGTGCAACAGACCACAAGCCAGAATTAGGGATGGTAGGTCACCACTCCCGTTTGTGGCAAATGGCACTTTCTGAAGATGCCAACGATTGGGATTATCCTTCCACCCCAAGCTATGCACTACATTTCCCAACCAGTCCCAGGGATGGGTCAGCCCCGCCCACTCGACATCTCTTCATTCGTCCTTGTGTCTCAGATGTGGTTTGGAGTTATTTTATATGTTTGCTAGGGTGTGTGTGTGTGTGTGTGCGTGTTCCCTTTCTAGCAGGAGGTGCTGTGATTCTTCAGTCACATGACAAAATGAGCTCTCAGAATCCTATGGTTGTGGAGGTGTCTGTGTGTCTTGGCCAATATGTACAAATGGCCTATTTTCCAGCATATTTCAAGTATAATTCCATTATGGAATGACTTCCACAAGAAGAATCATTATGCTTTCTTTGGCCTTAACTCCTATAGTTTCTTATTGCTCCAAAAATAATGTCCCTGACAAGGCCCTGGGTAATCAAGTCTTTACCTGTTACTGCCCATATTTTCCTCATTCTTTTTCCACTTTAGTTGTACTGAATTTCTCTTGGTTGACACTCTCTACTTGCTTTCTCCTGCCTATGGTCTTTCTACAAACTGTTTACTATATGTAGAATCCTTACTCTTTGGCAACCTGGCCTCTCAGAATTAAGCTTGAATAAATGATACAGTTCTTCCTTAGGGTTATTGTTCTATGCCTCCTCACTCCCCATTTCTATAGCTGTAGATTTGGCTAGACCTTCTTATCAAGTGCTCCTGAGGATTCTTGACGTTTATTTTACTAATTTGTCTTAATTGTCTACAGTTTGGCTTCTTCAATGGATTATAAATGCTGTCAGAAGAGGGAGTATGTCTATCCAATTCCTCTTTGTATATTCCCGGTGTTTGCCCTATTACTTGGCATACATCAGGTGTTCAATAAATGATTCTTAAATTCACTGACTGAATTCGATGGTTGGGATACATTTATTCTTTCAAGCTAGGAAGGACCACCATAGGCTTTTAGGAGCTTGGTTTGTTTGTAACTGCAAAATCATGCACTGATCTTTATATTCTGGTGCCTTTGGTGGACAATGTAAGAAATCAGCCCTCTGTATCTGTGGGTTCCACATTTTCAGATTCAATCCATCATAGATAAAAAATATTTGAAAAAACCTGCATTTTAACTGAGCATGCTCAGAATTTTAAGTCACTGTTCCCTAAACCAGAGTCTACAACTATTCATTAGAATTTACATTGTATTGGACATTATAAGTACTCTATAGATTATGTAAAGCATACAGGAAGATGTGTATAGGTTATATGCAGTGCTATGCCATTATATATCAGAGATCTGAACATTCTAGGACTTTGATATCCAGCCATGGGTGGTGAAGACATCCTGGATCCAGTTGTCTGTGGATACTGAGGGCTACTTTCCAGCTTTCTGCATTTCTAAAACACTGATTTTGTTTTTCATTTCCAACAACCTTAAGCTTAAGCTTATACTTGAGAAAACATTTATTTGCAAAGTATTTCTGTTTTGTCCCTTAATCAATTTTGATACAAAGCCCTGTTTTGTTCACATTTTCTTTCCCTTTCTATTTTTTCTCTCTTTCACCCTGAGAGCTTTCAGACCTTATTTTGGATTTTTGAGTAGAAACAAAACATTGTCTCCTACTTGAAAAGAAAAAGTAGGAACATTCTCTACAAGCTACCCACCCATTCCGTGATTATTTTTCAGCCCTCTAGATTAAAGTTAACTGCCTCTATCTTCAGATTGTAAAATTTCTCTAGCTGGGAGGTTTTCTGCTCTGTGTACTTTTATGACATTTTGCAAGCATTAATGATATGCCCCAGCATTTTTAGAGTACTATAACAGAGAATTATATATTAGAGAAAAATTAAGGCCATCCAGCCTATAATCAGGCCTTAGAAGAACTGCTGAATATCTCAAGTGCATTTTGGATTTCTATAAAATTTGGCTTGGAATTTATATGGGATTTTAAATAGTTTTTATCTTTCTCATCTTAATGATCTCCTCAATTTATGTACTCTCTCTCAGTTTCCATCCTACAGAACGAGTCAGAACTGGTAGAGCCAAAAATAGACTGCTTTCTAATACTCGTACTTATAAAGTGGAAATACCTTTAGTTAATAAATCTTTCAAAATCACTGCCACAATTAAAATGTAAAAAAACAACTAATATCCTACATTCATAACAAAGAAAGAGCTAAAAGATTTTGCTTTGTTAAAAAACTGGTAGTTTGTACGTAGTCTGGCCCTTTACTGTGTAGGTATTTTTTTTTTTTAACCAGTATTACTGCAGAAGAGATTATCTCCAGGTAGAAATTGAGAAAACAGTTTTGGAAACTAGGAAATTTATTCCCAATCTTATAGTTAGAAAACTGTGAGGTTGAGAAATAAATCTAGAACTGAAAGTTTTATCAGTTGTGTTCTTATTAAGACCTGAATAGGTATCATGGAATTCGTATTATGGTTGGATGTTAATTTTCCATTATTATAACAAGTATCCAAAATAGTAAACACGGGGTGGGGTATATAGCTCAGCGGCACAGCCTGGCAAGCATGAGGCTCTGAGTTCAACTCCTGGTTAAAAAAAAAAAGTAAAATAATAAACATATACAGAGGGTGGGTTTATGTCAGCTCACAGTTTTGAAGGCTTCAGTCCATGGTGAGTTGGCCTCCTTGCTTTTAGGCCCATGGTGAGGCAGCACATTTTTATGGGGAGCTCATGGCTGGCCAGCCCATTTATTTCACAGCTGGGAACAAAAGGGAGAGAGGCAGAGACTAATATGTCACAGTTCCCTTCCAGGGCATATCTCCAGTGACATAAACAGTCCCATTACGTCCCACCTTCCAATAGTGCCAAGTTGAGGACAAGTCTTTACTGCATGGCCCTCTGTGGGCACTCCAGATCCAAATTACAGTAGACAGTAATTGGGAAAGCAGACAGACACACCCACAAGATGCTTCCACAGAGCTGGGAACTGGGGAAACTACACAATGGGACAATGCAAAGGGGACATGGGGTGCAAAGTGTATTTTCTCCAGTTATTTAAAAATCGCTTAAAATTTTCCTTGTTATGGAAAAACTCAAATATACAAAGGAAAGAACAATAAAATAAAGCTCATGTAACCATATTTCACTTCCACATTGTCCAGTCATGGCCAAACTTATTTCCTCCATGTCCCTAACACCTCTGACATTTGTCATTTACAAATATGTCATTAAATAGCTCCAAAAGACACATAGGTATTTTTTTTCTTATTCTACAAAACTATCTCACCATGATCACATCAAAGACAAATTTATAATTTGCAGTAGTAGTTTAGATTTTAAGTCTGAGGAAAGGTTTACTGGGAGAGGCATGTTTTAATGAAATCAGAATGGAAAAAGGAGCAAGCCATGAGAATATATAGGAACAGAGCAAAATTTAATTTTTAAATCAAATTAAAAGGCTTATTAGCTACAGGGAAAAAATGGATTCCTCAAAACCCATTCTGATTGTTTTCTGTAAAATAGTAAGCTTACCGGAGATTTGTTTTTAAGAACAGAGAAATCTATGCCTTTGGTTTGAGATATGGTGAGTTTTTTCCTTCTTTAAATGGCGGATGGTTGTAGCTGTGTTTACAAATGAGAGGACTTTCTGCAGTGTGCAGTATAAAGAAGACACTGAGAGGAATCTTAGCCAGTACCAGGAGGAGGCCACCTCTGCGTTCAGCTCAATCTCCACTGTAGACTTGCTGCGTCCCCCAGCGGTTGCTGGGGTTTTTCCTGGCCTCCTTGTGCCCAGCCGGCTTGCTAGCCTCTAGATCCTGTACCCTGGTCTTTTCATTATTTCTCTTTGAACATCCACTTAACCAAAGTATTCTTGAATCAAGAGACCAAAACACCCTAAAAACCGTTGAATGACCTCATACCACTATCTGTGCTTATTTATTCTTTCCTTGGATGAAGATCAACTCAACATAGGAGCAGCATTAATGTTCCTTAGCTGGCACTGCAGTCCGAGGTCCCAGGCAGGCAGCTGGCCAAGCCCTCTGCTGTCCGCTGAAACTCAAATCCACTGAATAAGCTTCAGTACCACCTTTGTCCCCAAACCTCAAAAGCCCCCGTCCATGTCTGCCTGCTTGAAATTATAAAGGCACATATGACTGCGTAGGAAGATAAACTGTGTTGAAATAACATCCAGGGCGGTTGTTAAATAAATTCAAGAAAACCAAGACATTCACTGCTAAGCTGAGACTCTGTCCTCAACTCACCTCCTGGGCAAGGCGTGCACAGAGAAGGCCCGTGCCGGGGGCCCGTACTCTGAACTATCAACTGAGACTTGAGAATCTTCAACAGCTATTTGTACTTAAAAATAATGCAGGTTACAGCTTTTTTTGGCCTTTGAGCTACTACTGCAGGCATCTAGAGAGGTATCATTTTTGCTTAAGAAATCTTTGATTAAGATGGGGAACTATATAGGTCCATTTTCTAGTATAGTCCCTTTCTGGCTATTTTTGGTTTGACAAGTTGCTACACCATCCTGCACTGCTTTTTCCATATCTGTAAAATGGGAACATTCAGAATTGGATTGTAGGGTTGCTGAGAGGATCAAAGAAGACAGAGGAAAAAAATACTTCAGGCTCACTACGTGACCTCAAACTCCTGGTGATCCTCATGCCTCGGCATTCCAAGTGCTGGGATTAAAGGCATGTGCTGCAGTACCTGGCTTGTAATGCAAGTTTTAAAAAGCAGAAATACTTCAAGGAGCAATGCAGCTGCACTTTGTGGCTGATGAAGGACTTGTGTGAAGGCAGTGACCCAGTATGACTTAAAAAGGAATTTACCAGGCGCTTTCTCTGCATTTAGCATGCTTACCTAGTGCCAGAGAAACTTGTGTGTGGGGTGTGTGTGTGAGTGTGTGTGTGAGAGTAAACATGGAAAGTAGGGCTGGTGGAGAGATAAGAACATCACAGACAAAATGACTAAACAGAAACACATCAAACCATGCGCCTCTAAGCACAATTAACTTCTCCAAGCGGGATGCACTTAGGAATGAAGTAGGGAGAACAGGAAGACCTACTCTATGGAACCCTTGTGAAGATGAAAAGAGATTGGCCAGGCAAAGCATTGTCTGGCATAGAGAATGCTCCATAAATTTTACCTCCTTTAAAAAAGACAATTTCAATTTTGCTTCCTCAATAAAGATAGTAAAATTCAGATATCTTTTCTTCTTTATCAGCTTTAAGATGAGTGGATTTCCTCCCTTTCATTTCTAATAGCAGCCATGGAGTTTCCTGAGAGGGAATAAGCATGGGAATAACTTGGCAGCCAGTTATGGAGGGAGAGGAAGGAGGTGAACGGTAGTGAGAAGGCCTGCTCGGATATTATTATAAACAGCGAAGGAAGGTGCTGAACTAGAAAATAGGCCCGTAGTTCTCTCATCTTAGCCAAAAATTTCTTAAGTAAAAATGATACTATAACAACTTCTTGGACACAAAGTAGGGGGAAAAGGCAAATTTGTCCTTGTTTGATAAGGAAATAGACTCTTTATCTAACACAAATGTGATGTACAGGTTATTAGGAAAAGTTGCCTTTTCAATAGTAACATCCTCCTTGTAGTATCTGCTGATTGCTGACACGTGGTAAGAACAATACAGACAGTTCTATATGTGTGCATATAAACATACCTGCTTTTACTATGTTATTTAGTCATTATGCGAAATACAGCTAGGAACTACCTAAAGAATCATCTCACCAGAAAACAGCTAAGTGATCGCTTAGAATGGTTTGACTATCATGTCAAATTCCTTGGATTCATTTTTATTTTTTTACTTTGAAGTCTCATTCTAATGAATGAATTAGTGGAGTTGCAGAGTAGAGCTTATTTATTCCTCATAAAACGGAACAATATTTGTAATCAGACTTTTGTATATAAATGTGTCAGATTTCCAAAAGAAACAGTACCAGAGTAATATGGCCCTACACCCACGTGTCTGTTAAATAAGACTATTTACTGATAAATGATGGTTTTCAAAAGCTTTTCTTTTCCATTTAACAGTGCATAACGTTTATGCGGCTAATGTTTATTTATTGTGTAGTTTGTTCATTTTAGGATTCATTTTTTCGCTTCATGTTTCTTATCAGTGTTAACTGCAATCAGTTATTTGCAGAAAAATATGGAAGACCTAATTTATGATATGACGACACACGGTAGAATCAGCCATTCTATTTAAAATTGAACAAAGCCACTGTATTGGTTTTCTCTAAGTTCCAGAAGGGGCTCTGGGGGAGAAGTTAGAAGAATAAAGCATTTTTTTTCTTAGCCCCTTTTCCGAAATACTTTAACTTTTAGAAATAACACCAGCTAGCCAATGAAAACATTTCTTTTATAAAGGCTAGGAATTTAAGATAAAAAACAGCTGGGCAGGTTTTTTTTATACAAAGGAAACAACTTTGAACTATATAGACAATGTCGTTTAAACCCAAACAGATGTGGTTTAATCTTGTTTTTGATCCTCTTGTAGATTTTTCTCAAAATGCCTGCGTATGCATAGAAATGATGACTTTCAGATGTTTGAACATAATTTGTCTCTGTTAGAATATCACCTTGGTGCATAGATCATGTACACCAAATACTACAAGTCTTTGAACACAGACAGCAGGGTACTAGGCAAAATTTATGTTGGTCTTTGGTTTGGTCCACTAATCCCGTAGGAAGCTAAAAGGGAAATAAAAAAAATTACTGGTGTCCATGTGATGCCATTTTGGAAACAAGGAAGTCACATGTGTTCTCCATGACTTCAGTAAATCATAATGATAGTTTCAGCTCCTCATACTTAGAAATGCTTTTAAAATAGAGCCTATCACATGAGCACTCTGAAAGAAACACTCATGGTTGATTTGTGCACCTTTCCGTGTCCCCACTGATTATTATCTACAAATCATCTGATATCTTCATCATTAGGGTTCCCTATCCCAACAGTAAGAAAAGAAATCACTGGAGCAAAACTATTTGAAACAACGAATGAAATGACAACAGTGAAAGTGCTTGCTGAAATATAATCACATCCACTTTCAATTTCAAAGGCTATGAGAGTTGTTATTGCAGATATTAGCCAGAAAGTTGAATAAAGAATTCTACATAAAGAAATTTTTATAAGCCTTCCTTCACCTTCTCCTTTTTTCCTCCACTTAAAATGAACATAATGGTGAATGGAAGAAAGACAGTCTGTGAACATGTGAGACATATCCCTGATGAGAATTCAGAGAAAGAGAACACTAATGCACTGGGTAACTGATGATCAGAACTATCTAATGACTTTTGGAAAGTCATGGATCGTACTATTCCAAGTCAGCTTTTCCTTTTAAGCACTGCCTTCTTAGTTTCTATAATTTTCTCGATGGTCCTAGCCCTTGAGAATTGTTAGAGGCCATAGCTGAAGTAGGAAGAAGCGAAGTTTCAATATATTTTCGCAAAACTTTGAAAACAGGTCTTTGGCACGAGAAGAGTGGATAGCAGTTTGAGGGGATGAAGTGGCCTGATGGTGGTGCTGGTGGATATGTGCTAAGTCATCAGCAAGAAGGCCGGTGTCCCTCATCTATCAGAAAAGAAGGATCTGATTTATAAGTGGTCAAATGTTTTCTAGAACTCTTTTGGCTCTCTGGCAACAATCTGTTGTTCTGTGTAATGTCTGACCCATCAAAACCTTCCTTGGGGCGTAAGCGTAGTGTGAGGTCATTCCTAGACACAATCTACTCTGCAACAATAATCTGGCTCTAGACGCGAATGCTTATTATGTAAAAAAACGCAGTTCTGTTTATACTGCTGGAGTCTCTAAGTTCTATCTAAATCAATGTGCGCTGTCTGTTTGGATGTGTTTCCTGATCTCTGTGTGTGGAAGTTGCCCCTGTTCATCGTGACTCAGAAAGAAAATACGAGACTCCAATGCCCTGTATGGTCATGATTCCCATGCCAGGGGCTCCATGAGTGATGTCTCCAAACAAGAATCCCCGCAGCTGCCAAAGGATGGGAAAGGTGGGCACTGGAGCGACTGGAAAGCGATGACTCAGAGTTTCTGGAGCCTGTGGGAAAAGCCTACTGGGCCAGCAGGGAAGGGGCAAGCGACTAAAAGGAGGAACAGGGCGAGAAGCCTGCTGCCTTTGTCAAAGGAGGCTTGAAGCCTAAGGCAAGATGGAGGGGACCCCAGGGGCCCAGCCGTCCCTTTTGGCGAGTGGCTTTTGGAAAGGAGAAAGGAGGAAAAAGCATGACATAAAAAGTTTTAGAGGATGCAGAAAAGTTACTGAACTAGGGAGCCACACAACTGGCTTCCGGTATAGGAACTCTTTAACTCCGTGACTTTAGACAAACTATTTCCACTTTTCTCATCTAGTTTGTGTCAAATGGAAAATCTGCATGTCCTCTAAAGATCCTTCCAACAGAAAAGGGGTCTAACAGTCTTTTGCTATCCTTATGATTCTCTAAACACATGTTTCAACTTTATGATTGGCAGAAAGGAAAACTATAGGAGTGGAAAAGTATGGAGAGATAAAAACCAAGAAAGAACAAACACATAAGTGAAGCAGTGATGATAATTCTGGCCCATTTGCAAGACAATGATTGCATAACAAGGGTGACTATCTCCCACAGCTGGTTTTAGATCTCAATGTAAAACCATTTTACTCTGCTGAGAAATGGATTGGTTTAAACATACCAGTGGTAAACATTATAATAATCTAAACTTTGATTATTTTGGGGACCCAGGTGCATCCAACACAAACCTAATACTCCATCTGGTATTGAGGCAAGGAACTGCCAATCTGTTGCAATATAGGAGGAAATTTTGGTTGGGTTGGTTTAAAGAAAGCCAGCAAATTGGTCCTCAAAGTAATGCCTTCCTGAAGCATTTTCAAGCTTGTCTTAATCTGTTTTCAGTTTTTACAACTGAGTGTCATAGGTTGGATAATATATTAAGGAGAAGGGTTTATTTAATCTCATATTTCTGGGGACTGGGAAGTTAAGGGGCATGGTGGGGCATCTGGTGAGGGCTGTCACACTGTGTCGTAATATGGCAAAGGCCATCACATGGTGAGACAGAGCAAGAATGCTGGAGAGAGCTCACATTCCTCATGGTGACCCATTAACTCATGAATGAGTGAGCTCACTGGTGAAGCTTCATGACCAAATAAATTATCTTCCAAAATTCCTGTTTCTCAACACTGCTGCACCAGGGACCAAGTTTTCAACATGTAAAATTTGGGGAAGATATTTGTTATGTTTTGTGTCTAGATGTTTCTCCAAAGCCTCACGTAGTCAAAGTATTTTGAAAGTGGCTGAATCTAGAGTGTGCGATTGATTCTTAGTGTAGTGCTGGGATTAAGGGGGCTGGGATTAAAGGTGGGTGATTGCTGGATCAGTCCACTGATTGGATTGCACCGTCCTAATCCCAGTAGACTGGATGCAATCTAAAGGGACAGAAAGACCCCCCCCCACACTTATTGCTTTGCTACTTTTTGCCACCATGACTGTTTTCCTCTGCCAAACCATCCTTCCCTGGAGCCAGTGGATTATGGGGTGAAACCACTACAAACTGTGAGCTAAATAAACCTTTCTCTTTTTAATCTTGGGTGTAGGGTATTTTGTCTCAGCAATGAGAAAATTAACTAAGAAAACATTCAAACCCAGCAAAGGGTTATCCAAACAATATATGAAGTTTTGCTCATGCACTGACTTTAGAAACTTGGAAGGGTTATATCTACTGCATAAGTCCTTTGGTGTTGCAGGGCTCTCTGTTGTAACTTGGGGAACATATTAAAGAACCATGAAAAAAAATGGGTGAAGTCATCAAGTAAGTCATCATCTCAGAGGCTCCATAGAAGGTGATGACAATAATACAAATAACTAATTTGTGCTGAAGCCCTCCTATGAGCCAGTTATCATGTGAAACATTTTACATGCATTATTTTCTCTTTCACAACAGTCTCATAATTCATTCAACACCTCGTTTATTTTATTGCCCACCTACTACATGCCAGAAATTCTCTTGAGCTCTAGGGAGACAGTGGCAAACAAAATAAAATGAAACTTCTGCACTCCTGAGGTTGAATTTTAGTAGGAGAGAGAGATGATAGACAGATATATATGATGTCAGATGGTGATAAGCCTATGGGTAAAAATAAAGCAGAGTAAGGGAGTAGAGATTGCCAGAAGGCTGGGTGGGTGTGATTTAAATGGGGCCTCAGAAAGGCCTCTCTGGTGAGCTGAAGGAGAAAGGGATTGAGTGTAGGGCCCACACAGAGAAAGCAGTAGAACTGCCCATTTGGCAGAGAGGGAACCTGTGCTTCCCAAAGTCTCTTATTTAACTGGAAGGCGTGATCCCATGATATCCCATCATGGCTCTGTTTTGCTGTACAGATGAATGCAGGGGAGAAGAGGGCTGTGACTTCGAGAGGTCAGCAGCTCTGACAGAAATGGTCACAGCTACATAAGCCTCTGAGCACATCATAGCTGTGCCTGTGTTCTGCCCGACCCGGCTGACTTCTCCTTACTGCACTGAACTAAGAGAATGGCGAGCTGTGTTTGTACTACTACATACAAACTTGTACATCTTTTGCTGGGTGTTTTTTCCCTTCCTTTTACCCCTGAGTCTCAGTCTATGAACAAGGGTACAGTGGAACAGTGTTTTGAGACAGTACTCAGCATGATAGGACATGCCTCAAAGGGGCTTCAGGGACTTCTGTGACAGGTGACAGGGAGGTTCAGTGCTTAGAGCTGCAAGGTGCTAATGCCTTCTCTAACCAGGGGAGCAGTGACTGTATCTTTGTTAGGAATCTGAAAATGAGTTTTCTGGCATTAGCACAAAGAGTGATGTATAAAAGCTGAATCTCCTTATAAAATATAAATAAAGGCACTGGGATACAACTCAGAGGTATAGTGATCACCTAGCACGCATAAGGCCCAGAGTTCTATCACCAACACTGGGGGGAAAGAGAATAAAGGAGTCATTTAAACATTTTGGTTTTAAATGCTAACATCCTTAAAAATTTCTCAGTGGAATTAAAGCCCTACGGGTAGCTTTAAAGTTCTGAAAAGTAAATGGTAATACAAGCATCCTATTGGATGAGAACGCCAGTTCATTCATGGACTGCTGGCCAACTCTGATCAAAGACTTGAGGAGCCATGTGGGGAGATCACCAGGTGACTTCTTGCTCCTCTTTCCCGATGGACCTCATGGGTATTCATTTGCACTATACTAATACACATGTCTGACATGAAGTTTGATCCTTTTTCTAAGATTTATTTCTTTAAAAGAAAATAAAAATCAGATGAAGAGGGATTTCATGTGCTCTACACACTTGAGCAAATACCTAAATTCCATGCTATTAAAGTTAGAAGTCTTATTTATCAGGTGACTAAGGAGAAGGAAGACTTGGAAAGAAATGTTGAGAGTCACGGTTTGATGTCTCTTTCACAGTTGATAGGAAGACCACTTCCTCACATTTCACTGTTTGTTGCTGTTTGTTTAAAGTGGGGTGGGGGGAATATACAGAGTTTATAGACAGATCAGACAGACGTCTCTGGCAGCAGCTGTGACGGTGTTGGGTTGTGTGTGTGGTCTTGGAGAAGAAAGACCTTTCTGTCTCCCAGGTTCTCCCTATAGGCCCACGGAATAGTACTTGTTCTCTCACATGCATTACCCTTTTCCTCCTTTGAAGGATGATACCTCATTGCTTTTTGGTAGTCACATGGCTGCTAATCACAAATATTAGAAATGCTTCCCGGGAATGACATGAGGTCATGTGACCGAGGGATCACCAGGAGGGCAAGGTGAGCAGTAAGGAAGGCACCATCTGAGCTACCTCCTTAGGTGCCAGTTGGTTCCTCTATGGCTTTCTTTTTACACCTTCCCAGGAGCTGGAGTGTGGATGCAGAGTGTGGCTGTCTCTACCCAGCAGAATGTGAAATATACTAGAGATGATGGAGCCGCACTAGAGAAGGAAGAAGGAAATTGGACACTCAGCTGACATCTCGGAGAGGAACCACCTACACCACCTGCCTACCGCTAGGGCGTTTGAGAAACAGAAATCAGTTTCTCTTTGGTTGGAGTGACTGTATTTTTGTTCTTGCTACTGTGCTATTTGTTTCCTCAATTTAGTAATTTAGCTTATATCCTAATTAATAGCCCATTGGATCTGAGAAGAGATTAAATGTTGACTTGGACTCAGAGTGCTGAATCATGGAACCCCATGTTCTCCTGGCCACCCATTATCCTTGCCGTTGCAGAGGGGGGTCACATATACAAAGGAGGATTCGGCCTCAGACTCCAGTCTCTTGTTGAGCACCGCTGGAAAATGAGGACAAATGTATTGGGCAGGGGCTGGATGGGCAAATGTGAAGAAGCAGAGACCTGGATATGGGTAGGCACAGTGGAACATGCACAGTTCCTGAAATGAGTGCCGCTCAGAACCATGGGCCTAGAGTTTCTTGGCATTTTATTGGCTTAGAAGGAAAAGGAAATCTAGATTTTAAAAAGTAAAATTCATAGACTTTAATTAATAGGCTAAATAAAAAATTTTTAAAGAAAAAATACTATGCACACTGCAATGATGAATTTTATGTGTCAACTTTGCTGGGACACAGGAGGTCCTGGTAGCTGGTTAGAATATCTGGGTCTGTAAAGATACTTCTGGAAACGATTCACATTTGGCATGGTGGCCTGAGTAAAACGTACGGCCCTGTCCAGTGTGGGTGGGCAGCATCCAGCCCTGAGTGTGCTTGAATATGGTAAAAAGGTGAAAGACAGTTGAGTTAACTCTGCCTAACTTCTTGATCTTCTCTTACCCTTGGTGCTCCTGGTTTTCAGGTATTCTGATGTGCACTGAAATCTTTATCATGGACTTCTTAGGTCTTGGGATTTTGAATGAAACCACCAGCTTTCCCAGCTCTCCAGCTGCCAGATGGCACATTATGGCACTTCTCAGTCTCCGTGACTGCACAAACTAATACCTTGTATATAATAAATTTCATCCCTCCCCTCCCCTCCCCTTCTTTCCCTTCCTCTCCCTTTCCCTTCTCTTCCTTTCCCTTTTCTTCTTTCTATCTATCTATCTATCTATCTATCTATCTATCTATCTATCATCTCTCTATCATCTATCTATCTATCATCTATCTAATATTGGTCTATCTATCTATCTATCTATTTATCTCCTATTAATTCTCTTTCTCTGGAAAGCTTTCACTAATACACACACACACACACACACACACACACACACACACATGCACACAATCTGCAGGATAAGGCCCAATGAAAATTCTCTGTTTCTTGGGCTAAAACTAAGTTGAGAATCTGTTTCTAAAGCTTGTGGTTTGGAAGACTTTTTTGAGTCACTGTGAAGTCTTACACTAAAGCCCTAGACATCTAATTTCATATTTTTGTTGGAAAAATAAGCCAATTCCAGGACAAATGTATATAGGCAGCAAATAAAGCCTAGAAGCAAGTGAGAGAGAGAGTTGGCTAATTGTCTTCAGACAATTTGGTACACACATGGTCATGTAATCAAAATTTTGGTCAAGCCAGTACTTTTTGGAGTCTGTCATAGGAATCAGTTAGGTATTCTTTGTTTCAAGCAAAAGAATGCTTATTAACAAGTGAAATTAATAATTTCTTGGAACATTACAAACTACTGGGTGAGTATTTAGGAAGGATAAGAATCAATGAAAAAACTCTGGAATCCTGATTTTGCCAAACAATGCTGTGATTTTGTTGTTGACATATTAGCTGGAGTTTCATACCAGTAACTACTGCTTGCTAAATGGCTCGGAATAGCAGTGGTAACTATATCATAGTATACACAGTCAGTGAAGTAGGATATGGCCTTCAGAATTTCCTAGATCTACCTATTTGGCTTTTGTGGAAGTGGGCAGCCTGGCTGACAGCCACACACAGTAGGAGAGGGAAGGTCCACAAACAAAACCCATGGTTCTCCTTCTTAAAGAAAGAGAAAATATTCTTGGTTTAATTAAAATAGTACATATCCATTATTATAATTGTTCCCACATGAGGATTCCCTTCTGGCATCTCTTGGGAAAATTATATACTTTTTTCAAATCTGATATCCCAAGAAAAATTAGTTTTAGGGATTAGAAAAATAGGAAAAAGGATTACAATTTCCACTAGGAATAAAAGATCAACCTTCAACATAGGGATGCTACTCTTCAAAGGAATTCAAGGCTGCAAGAAGAAACCAAGAGCAAGAAAAGCTGACATGGAAAACTGAAGGTCAGAGCTAGCATTTCAGGTTTGGAAGAAGAAGAGGAAAGGAGAAAGGTGATCTCAGTCCCATCAGTTTTTCTTACAGCTGTGGCCCTCTCTGCTGCCAAGTCTTACAAAGCAAGCCAATGTCATGGCTATTCAAATGATAACTTCTCCACAAATCCTATGGTCAGTGTCCCCAAAACAAGTTTTGAAAACAAAAAATGTGCTTCCATTGGCAATTTCAAATATGGTTTTGTGAAGGGCCACTAGATTAGAATGTTATATTAGTTAAGAAACAGCCGATAATGTCTGTAAACATTTTCCAGGATCAAACTCCTGTATCTTACTTATTAAACAATGTTTTGTCTTCCCAATATGTGAAGTGTATGATGGATGTTGGAAGTATTTTAACAGTAATGTATGATCTGAGTTATTTCAAAGAATTCTGATCCTTCCTGTAAATCTGTAACATTAGTATCTGTCTGGAGTTTGACAATTAACCATACTAAAGAGCATTGGTTAGGCAGCAAAGAAGGGAAACAAAGAAAAGAACTGTTCACATCTTCCTAAGAGAGGAGCAGCTGCACCTTCCACTGTCAGCAAAGAGATACCAGTGAAAGAAACCAGGGAGCGGCTGGTCAGGTCCTTTCTTCAGGAAGAAGTAGGGCACGCACGAAGACTAGGACAAGGACAGCCCTGTCTGCTGAGGGGTAGTGAGGAGGAGAGGGAAGGAAGCAAAACTGTGCTTTCTCCAGTAGCCAAGGAAATCCATTTGATGTTCATTTTTTTGATTGTTGAAAATTTAAGAAGTTTCCTATTGAGACTGAGAGCTCCATCTAGGCCAACTAGACAAGGACTCGAGAGGCCCCAGCCCTACCAGGAGGGGACACAGGTGAGCACACTTTCTAGTGAGCATGGGAACTCTTTCTGTCAGGGAGAGGCAATGAGTCTGCGTCAGCATCAACAGCTCTCGGAGGTACACGGCTGGTGTTTCCAGGCAACTTCCATAAACAGTGAGAAAACGTTGTGCAATTCAGCCCTCAAACTCCTCTGGAAAGGATGTATCTATCAGGACAAGGACCAAGCTGAATGAGCAGTTACAAAGAGGTCTGTCTGATCAGGGCCTTGGATGGCAATGCATAAGATATAATGAATCTGTGATGGCATGTAGTGGGGATAGAAAGAATATGTGACTGTACAACTGGAACACAGTCAGATTCGACAGTTTCAGAGGTCTGAACTAAATATAGCAAGGTTGGACTTCTGGGTAATGTGAAGTCCTGGCCTTGGGTCAAACAATAACTGTGTAAGCGTAAAAAGTGAACTTCAGGACTTAAAAAGAGAAGAAAATCAGTAGGCATGAATAAACAACAGGACTGCTGAATACCATACTATAACAGGTGATGAATTAAGTAAGATATTGTATTGAGTAAGATGCTGCATGGAGCGCTAGAAATGTGCACAGTGCTCAATAAATATCAGTTACTATTGTTGCTGCAGTTGCTGTTTGCTATTGTTAAAGTGAGGATGACCAGGACCAGGAAGAATGTGGACTGCCCCAAGTGTTCTGTCCTTCCTCCTCTGGCTTCCCTTTAACTCTGCTGGAGTTGGAGCCAGCAGAACTTGAGTCAAGGATTGAGCAGAGATGGAGACCAGGACCAGTAGCCACTTGAAATACTTCTTCCCTACCAGGCTCATACCAGGATTATTTGATTAAATTGTCATAGCGAGTCCCCAAGTTAGAAATGAGTTTCCTTATTTTCCAGACAACAACCCAAGGCTCAGAAACTGACATGAGCGATGCAGGAGGAAAAGGTAGAAGGGAATTTAAAGCCACATCCTTCTAGTTTTCTCCGTGAGTCTGCAGGCCACACCGAAGCAGTCCCATTCTCTGCGTGTGCAGCCCCGATTGTGCAAGCTGAGGGTGGGAGTGGAGGCAAAAGGGGGCCCTTTGGAGGGTTCTGGATCAAAAAGGAAGGGCAAGGGGATTCAACAGACATTTATATGTTTATATCGCATTTCCAAAGAATTCAAAATGTTGGTTCCCCTAGGAGCAGGTCAACAGCAATATCTTTGCTTTTTAATTCCAGAAAAGTGCTTGGGTTTGGGTTTCTAAACTTGCCCACAGACTCTGATGGATCAAAAGAAATACCTCCAATTTGAAGTGGCGCTACAAAGAAACTGAGAGTTGAGATTAGCTGGTAAGTTCTTATTTCCTTTTCTCCTCAAAGCTATCATATTCAATTTAGGAGGAAAAAAAAGTTTACAGGAAGACAGAAGCTCTTCCTTTTGAGATAAAAATAGCATCTGCAGTCTGGCTTCTCAACTCCAGAGTGAGTCAGCAGCTGTAGCAAATTATTCCTGTCTTATCTCTCACCCTTGTCAGTCACCTTTCTAATGAATTACTTTAGCTGTTATGATTTCAAGGTGTCACAAGGATAGTATCCATTATTTTAGCAGCACCTGTGTGTGTAGATCTTTTTATTCCTGCTCACATTTAAAGTTTTGCCAAGTTATACCAAACAGAAATTTTAGCAGGTCTTCATTTCCTCTAACCCTTTTAGTCTGAAACTAAATGGTTAAACCTTTAGAAGAAGATTTTCCCAGATAGTCATTGACTTCACTTTTATTGCAAAATGTCAATGAATTCTCTTGTTTGGAATTAAGCTTCAGTTTTCAAAACCACAAAGAAAACAATGTCTTGGGGAGTATCTTTTGTTTTTTATTTAAATATTAATTTTCAAGTAGATTACATTTGGAGGAACATGAGAACATGTATTTAAACATGACATATTTATTTTGTTCATTTACAGAAAAAAATTTCTGGGACCCAGAAGAGTTGAGATAGGCATAAACCTTATTATTATGTAAAATTTGGGGATTTTGTAGCTTGGTGAGTTTGAAGTGGCTCTTTTATTGTGGTATGAATTCTAAGATTGGAGAGCAAAAGCTTGCAAGAACCTTGAAGAATTAGCTAACTTTCCCTGCATTTCTTCCCCACAATATAAGAAATTGCTCTCTTCAGCATAGAAATAACTGAACTTATTTTAAAAAAAGGCACAACAATAAAAACAGGATGGTGTTTCTCTTTCTTTCAACTCTAATATCCTTGGGAAGCAGGCATGGCTTCCAAACAGAGCTTTCTGTCCCTACCTGTGGTGAGTGAAAACCACTGGTGCCGAGGATCAGACATGCAAGGCAAGGTCAACTGACAAAGCAGAGCAAGGACAATTGGGAAAGTTTTCCAGCATCCGCATATTCAGACCAGAAGACTAACAAGTATTTATGAGGTGATCAAACTGTGAATCATTACCTCTAGGAGGAGGGCTCTGCTAGTGATAATATTCGCTTACGGCTATGTTTATGTTAGGAGACATTTGCTTCTCACACTACATTACAAGTGAGTATTTTTAAAAAGTCTATTGAAGTATTTTTGTTGGTGTATTTGACATTGAGAACTGGGGAGGAAAAATTGCTTTGTCCTCATGTGGTGAAAATTCTTCCTTGCCTCCTGGAAGAAGCCAGAAACGTAGATGAGTAGATCCAGATTCTGTGCTCAGGTGGGGCAGGAGGGGTGAGTGTCTGATTTGCAGCCATAACCTAGGTGTTAGCGATAAATCAGGAGAGAGCAGCTTCTCAGTTATTAAGTTCCAGTTACTTTGCGGGGTATGAAGCCTGTCTCACTGATAGATAGAAGAGGGGGATTATTCACACAGAGGGAATTGCAGGCCGACTTCCTTCGGGCAGGACTCACCTAAAGAACACAGGAAGAGTCGCTTCCTTGTGGCTGATGCTCTTCCCTTGAAGAAGCATCAGGGGCTGAATCTATGTTGAAATCGGGAAAAGTAATTTTGAATCTCTTAATAATACTGCCCATTTTTTGAGTGACAGTGAAATAAAAACAGTTCTTTGATCCCAAACTTCCAGGTCCTAATGAAAAAACTAAAAGTTGTAAAGTTCTGGTGTATTTTTTCATTTTAAAAGCAAATATAGAATTCAGTGACAGAATTCTGTGATACACGTTTCTCAGTTTTTTCCTTGTCCATGTCTGCTGAACACTTAAGAGTCAAGTTCATCTTTTGAATTGAAAAGTAGGCCTCATTTGGCGTCTTTATAGTTTCTTTCAACTTGGAGAGTTTAGTTAGTTTTCAAAACACTTCCGCATTAGAATCAGTGCTTTTGGTTTCTATTTCATACTCACTTAAAAATAAACGCTTAAGATATAAATCCAATAAAGCACTTAAAATATCCCTCATGTTCTGCTTCATAGGCAAAATTGATAATATGATGCTATGGTTTGTTAGGTAAAAAGGCAAAGCTCCCATAGAACATTTTTTGCTTAACTTATCAAGATACATTCCAGTTCTTGAGTGTTTTAGCCACTTTTTTTTTTTGAGACATGGTCTCTCCGTGCGGTTCAGGTTGGCCTTGAGCTCACTTTGTAGCCCATACTGGTCTCAAACTCGCAATGATCCTCCTGACTCAGCCTCCTGAGTACTGGGATTACAGCATGCACCACCACACCTGGCTCTTGACTGTTTTAAATAATTTCCTCTGCCTTTTTGTTGGTGATTTCTGAGACATTTCTTTGCTAGAACACAAATTCTGCATGCAAGCGTTCAGCAGAGCCCCTTCCACTCTGTTGGGAATCCCTGTTCATGGAATTGTAGGTGGCCAATCAGACCATCCAGGCAGCATCCAAAGTGCAGATTCCTGGTCCACTACAACTTTAACCTACAGAAATCTCAGAGCGTGGGGCATTTTGTAAGCACAAATTGGAACTGGCTCGGGAATGACGTTCTCCTGCCCTTCTTGTGTCCTCCAACACTTATTTTTGCTTCAGCATTTAAAAGATGTCTTCTTGGCCTCTTTTCCCCCTGAGCTTATGAGAATCGGAAGCAGAGTAGGAATTGAAATCAGATAGCCTTGGCTTCGATTTTCCCTTCCATCTCTCTTGCTCATTGTGTGACTTGGTGTGATATCATTTCACCTCTCTGAGCTTTCGTTACTTCATAGGTTGGTTAATTGGAGGTAATATTTCTTACCTCATATTATCTTTATAATGACTACATGAGATAATATAGGTCAAATACAGAGCCTGAAACAGTTACAGTTCTATTATTGTCATGACTCTGGAGGGATACTTGAGGTTATGGTTCAGAGTAAAGGCAATGCAGAGAAAAATAAGGGTTCACAGATGAGGAATCTATGAGATCCCTAATGTTCTTGTCTAATTGAGCTGGATCCAGCTGTGCGTGAAGTTAGCCCTCCCTGCTGGATCTGCCAGTTTCGAGGGTCTACTCATTTTCTTTTTGGTTTATGTTTGCAACAGAAATCCTGACTTACATGAGATCCAAACTCATTAGTTTCATTGGATGTAAATGTTTAAAACGAAGATTCTTGCTTGTACTGCTAGAGAGTCTGATTGTGTTGCTATGGGATGGAATCTGGGAATATTTACTTTCAGGACATCTTGGATGACTTGGCTATTACCCACCTATACTCCAGCTTTAGGGCACTACTGCTTTAAATTATAC
Source organism: Chinchilla lanigera (assembly GCF_000276665.1). NCBI lineage: Eukaryota > Metazoa > Chordata > Mammalia > Rodentia > Chinchillidae > Chinchilla > Chinchilla lanigera. Next base: position 14,460,681 of record NW_004955421.1, on the reverse strand, counting down.
ATTCCTTATTTGGCAGTTTGCAGGACCTTTTAAAGCACTTGGCATATCAAAGCCCATTAACTAGTAGTTAAAGACACTCTCCAAGAATGTGAGAAATGAGCCAGATAGATTCCTGCTAGGGTGATTCTATAAAAGTGGCAGGACAATTTAAGAAATCAGATTGCCTACAAAACATTCCAAGCATCATGGGATAGCTACCTTGTTTGAATGAACTTAGTACAAAGTTAAAATGCCATTTAGTTTTCTCTGTCTAGCTTTAAGATTTTGGCTACATTATTCATTCTTGGACCCATTTGATGACATGATTTAACACTGCATTTTTTGTTTGTTTCAAATTAAGACTTCTTTGCCACATATAAAGATTTCGTATTAGGTTTGCCCCTTATGATAAGTTTTATTTCAGCTGAATGGCTATCTAATACGAACTTCAGTTTCATTCCAACCACATCAAGAGGTTCCCAGAGAACATTTTCCTTTCATGTATTCAGGATCTTGATAAATGGGGTGGGAATCCTCTTTATTAAAGACAGGCAGTAAAAGGTGCTATTGATGAAAGTATTAACAGCATATGCTATCAAAGTGGGAGAGAAAGTCCACCTGGGAAAGAACTTTCTTCACCTATTTGATGCGCACTCAGTAATTCTGTGCTCTTGACCCTGCAAATATTGCAATGGTTCCTCTGGGAAAATGCATCTGTGAGCCTCTCTTGGATGGATGGGGAAAATCTATATTCCTGACATTCCATGCTGATTACAGTCAGTTCTGACACTAGAGATGTGGGTTCTGATAGTGAAGAAGCAGATGCTAAGGATCTCCAAGAAGGAGAAACACGTCCTATACTTTTAGAAAAAGAATACATATTTTCAGGTGGAAGGTAACTCTTGCATCATTTAGCCCAGATTCCTAACTCTGAGGTTATGAACTCTTAGGGCAGAGCAGAAGTTAAGGATTTTAGTATCACTGGGAACCACGGAACATGTAAATAAGATTTTATGTTTGTGTGTGTGTGTGTGTGTGTGTGTGAGAGAGAGAGAGAGAGAGAGAGATTTAGTCAGGTGTGAGTACCTAAGATGAATAACTGTTGCTTTTCTCTCACCGACCCATTTCTCAGATGAGAGTACTAAGAATGAGGCTCAATGTCACACAATAAGCAACAAAGAATTAGCTCTGAAGATAAAGAGTTATGGCTGACAGATGGGAGCCTGCTTTTGAACTTGAAGCAAAGGGTCAGAAGTTATAAGTGGAAAAACCCAGAGTGACACAATCCAGCTTTGACTTTCATAGTTTTTATTACATTAGAGAAAGTCACACAAACATCTAGAGTCTTCTGAGAAATTATGGGATTTGGCAACAGGGACCCCACATTTCTTAAGCACACTCTCACCAGGTCAATGCAAATGCTTCTACTTTCTACCACTATATATTCAGTGTGCCCCTAATTTAACCGGCCTTCCTGGTCCCTATAGACTTTGAGTTTGTAGGGTACGGTGCAAAGCTCCTCTGGGTTTGATTCTGTATCAGCGAGGGGAACCTGTGTTTGTTGGTAGTTTATATGATAAAACACCCCCAAAGTAGCATGGCTTGAAGTGGTAAGCTTTCCCCTCTGCTCATACTGCATATCCATGGAGGGTGGGTCAGCAGCTCTGTGATTATGGTCACTCAAGGATCAGAATGACAGAGAAGCTGCCATCAGAAATGGTGCTGGAAAGATCTCTGGATGGCTGCCCACTGATGACACAGTGCTTTGGCCTGACGGTAACGTGTTTCATGGTCTACCATCATGGGTCATCACTAGGGACATGGCTCCACCTAATCTAAAGGACTTGGAGATGGTGTCCCACTGTGCGTGTGAAGATGGGGGTGAAGCATATTTAGGGAGAACCCAATTACTTCTGCCAGGGAGTGGTAAAAATAGTAGTTTGAGCTCTGGTACACAGTTCTTGGAAGTGCTAGATTACTTTATTTGCCGGTCTAGGGTGGCAAAGCACTCAATGTGTGAGCATAAGGAACATAAGCAACAAAAGCTGTGTGAGGTTTAGGATGAGAGAGAGTCTGACTTGTGACCTGGACTCAAATCCTGATGTCTCACTGTGTAGTATCGGGCAAGTTAGTTGCACATTTGAGTCTGAGTTTTCTCATCTGTAACTCAGAGTAAGAATAGTTGTCTTGGTCCATTTGGGCTGCTGTAACAAAGTACCAGATTCTGGGTGACTTATAAACAAGTGCATTTTTGTCTTACAGTTCTGGAGCCTGGAAACCCAAGATCAGGGTGCCAACATGTGTGGGTTCTGGTGATTGCACACTTTTGTGTGGCAGACTACCAATATTTCATTGTACTTCTATCACCTAGATAGTGCACTGAGGCCTTTTTCAGAAAGCTACCACTCCACTGATGAGGACTCTGTCTTCAAGACTTAATTACCAGGGGCTAGGGATTTAGCTCAGTGGCACAGCGCCTGCCTGGCAAGCACGAGGTCATGAGTTTGATTCCCGGTACTGGAAAAACACCGAAAAAAACTGGAAGGAAAAGAAAAAGACAATTTCCTTCCAAAGGCCTCACCTCTTAATATCATCACATTTGGTTAGGGCTTCAGTATACAAATGTAGGAAGTGGGCGAATAACCCATTTCTTGCACTATCTTTAAAAGTTTGCTGAACTAATTACATTGCAGCTTTTCTGGTTTCATTTTTTTTATTTGCACATGTTTGCAGTATGTAATGTCTATATTCCTTGTGTGGAGCTGGTGCATGTGCCTAACATACCCTACTTGTGTTTTTCATCACTTTTCCTCCCCTCTACCTCCTTCCACTTCCTAACCCCATACTTACTGTTATCTACTGTTCTGTTTGCTCTTTATTTATAATTTGGGTTTCTCACATAAGAGAAACCATGTGATATTTACATTTGTGTCTCTAATTTATTTCATTTCACATTATGGTCTCAAGGTGCATCTATTTTCCTACAAATGACCCATGTTTGTCTTTATGGCATAGCCATGCTCTATTACATGAAAGTACTATATTTTCTTTATTCATTCATCTGTTGATGGACATAAAGTCCCTTCCAAGATTTAGCTGTTATGAATTTTGCTGCTCTAAACATGGGTATGTGTGTAATAACATGTCTTTAATTCTTTCAGAAACATAGCTAGAAGGGGAATAACTGGGTCAAATGGAATTTGTAGTTTCATTTTGTTAAGGAATCTCTGATTTCCATACCGATTGTACTAGTTTACATTTCCAACAACAGTGTAGATGGATTCCTTTTTCCCCACAGCCTTGTTAACATTTGTTATCATTTGATTTCTTGAAGAAGGTCATTCTTTGTATAGTAAGATGGAATCCCACTGTTGTTTTAATTTGCATATTTTTAATGGCCCAAGATGTTGAGCGTGTCTTCATATATTTATTGGCTATTTAATCTTCTTAGCTATGTGATTTTGGGAAAAATCACTAAACTTCTCTGAGCCTCAATTTTCCCATCTTCAAAATGGGATCCCACTGTGCCTACTCCTTCAAGTTAAAGAAATTTCGTGAGAGTATGCATGAAGAGCATCTCAGAGAAATTGAGCATCTGACAAACATAGTATATTCATGCTTTAAAAATATGTGATTAAAAATGTGGATGGGAAAATGAAGGAAAAAAATCATTGTTATTAGTAACTCTTGTCCTACTGAGTAGCACCACTATCACTGGATTTGACGTGCCTTTGGCATAAATGTTCTTATTTTATGAACCTCTTGGATATAAATCCCTCTGGTCAGGCCTCCTGTGAAACTCCTTGGAGTTTCCTGATGAGGAGTAACTGTGTCCTGAAAAGTTGGCAACTTCGCTTAGCTCTGATCCATGTGGTACATTTGTGCGATACCCAGAAATTTCCAGTGTGGTCAGGGAGTGGCTGTCAGTACTGATCTGAGCTGAGCTGTCTACACACAATTACTGGGAGCTTTTGTCTTAACTACTTCAATTCTCCCCTACCAGTGCGACTGACTCCAGGAAAGCAAACATGTTATTTTTGCTACAGATCTCCTTCTGTGTATTGCAGACAAGTTCAGAGAAATTTCAATCATGCACTGTATAATGGCACTTCAGTCAACAATGGACCATATATATGACGAAGGTCTCACAAAAATTTCGTGACTTTGTAGTCATCTCAGTTTGTTTAAGTACACTTTATGATGTTCACATAATGACAAAATTGCCTAATGGTGCATTGCTCAGAACATATTCCCTTTGTGAAATGGCTCATGACTACAAATTAGACAGTCCAAAAAAAAAAAAAAAAAAAAAATTCAAATACAGAGAAATTCAGAACTTGAATTCTGGGTCTGCAAATGACAAGGTCATTATTAGAGACACCAAAGGGTGAGAAAACACACCTTTTGGAAGGCTACTAAGTGCTTTATTATTTATTTTGGTTCTCCTGACACTACTGCCCTACAAAGTGGTTTTGCTTGTTGCCATTTTAAAGATGAGGAAACTGAGACACAGGGAAGCTAAGCAATTGCTCAAAGTCACACAGGACATAACGTACACCTTACTAGCTCTTTCTACTATACTATGCAATTTCTCCTGTCAGGGAAAAGTGAGCTCTTAAATTTCAGAACTCTTCAAAATGTGGCTTAATAAATTTCCCAGGGAGATTAAAGGACTTTGCTTAACTTCTCACAGGTGGTGAGTGGGGTGCTCTGGCTGCAAGTCCATGTCCTCTCCCCCATCCTGTACAGCATCACAAATCAGGCAATGGTGGCCTCCAAAGGGGGGTCCTCCAGCTCCTTCAGGTTCTGCATTCAGCAGGAATTTCAGAGACTCATCAGGAATCTCCCAAAACCAAAAGATAAGAGCAATTCCTGGCCAGTTGCTGCTGGCTTCAGAATAAAGAGCTTGGGTAAAGAGACTTGTGTTATCATCTGTCCCATGGAGACCAGATCACTAACACTGGCCCTATGATACCAAGGAGATTCTTGTGTAAGAATAATCTTCTGGTTAAATCAATTTTAATTTTTCATCTGCCCTTTACAGCCAGCTTTTCCTTCCCCTGCTTTGGCTGAAACAATCTTTGATTCTATTCCTGCCCAGGAAAACTGCTTCCTGAGAACTGAAGTATGTGGGTGCTGCCCATCCCCCTTCGGCCTTTAGATTTCTGCATAACAGAGCAAAGACGGATCCCTAGAAGGGTACCACCAAGGGAGCCCCAAGATTCTGGACTTCCCCTATCTTGGGCTTGCAGAGTACTTCAACATCAAGGTGGCAGAATGTCCTTCAAAAACTTTTATGGAGGGACCGAGCAGTTTCCCCACGTGACGGGAAATTTGTTTTAGAGGTGTCAAGATATCCGAACCAGGCTGGCACTTTCAACCCTACCTGCTTTTCAGCTAATTTTTTTTTAAAGCAGTGAAAAGTTATTCTTAGTAGGAAAGCTTTCTTAGCTTTTGGAAACTTCAAAGCCTTCCAGAGCTTTGACTGCAGAGACTAAACCTTGTGGGCCCAAACAAAAGGGGCGAAAAGTACCATTCTGCTGCTTCCTTCGTGATGCAAAGGGGTGGGGTTGGCGAGAATGGTTCTTCCCACAAAGGACCTGCCACTGACATGAGCAAGAAGGCCTCCCTTTCTTTCACCATCTCTGGCCTCACTAGCGGGAGCCATTTCTTTTTCTTTCTTTCTTTCTTTCTTTCTTTCTTTCTTTCTTTCTTTCTTTCTTTCT